>NW_025766004.1:1340000-1582186 GCF_003918875.1 Haliotis rubra
ATATAGTGGGAATACTGCTGAGTGCAGTGTTAAACATCAAACAAATCCCCACATGGGTACAATGTGTGAAGCCCATTTCTGGTGTCCCCTGCCGTGATGTTGCTGGAATATTGCTAAAAGCGGCGTAAAACCAAACTCAGTCTGTCAGTCAGTTAAACATCAAACAAACAAAACAATAAAAAATATTTTTGAAAAGTTATACAAAATATACAAAGTTTGTGACTTGACAAAAAAGTATTATTTCAAACTCTGACAAAACAATTCATACTATTCTTCCCCATTTGAGAGGCTGTCGGAGAACTTTTTCCGCTGAGCATAACAGCACTGTACACCACCATCACTCCACACGGCCTGCAGGAGACTGACATCGGGCTTATCGGGGTTCAGGATGTTCAACGTGGACAGCCTCTTTGTGATCTCGATGTGAGATCTGAGCGTGGCTGACTCCTCATTGGCTGCATCTTCCTGATCCTCGGTAAACTTCTTCAGTATCACCTGCAGGGATATCCGTGGATATTTCTTCCGAAAATCAGCCGAGGTTCTCTGAAACACAATATCAGGAAACCTTAAGAGTACATGTTGCTACCCCTTAAGGTGAGGTGAGGTGAAATTGGGTTTTACGTCGTGCTTGAGAATATTTCGCTCATATGACGATGTGCATGCGTGTGTATGTGTATGTGCGGCTGCTTGTACTAGCCCAGACTGAAGCTGGTTTTATAGTGCTAGCCCACTGAGATACCATGCTGCAGTTAAGCATGAATACCCCACACAGACACATTATACTGACTCCGAGCCGACAAGTCCTTGTTGTACCCATTAATGCCGAGTGCCAGGCAGGGAACAACAAGTACCATATTTTAACGTCTTTTGATATGACGCTCTCCGGGTGTAAACGCTCTAACCACTACACTAGAGAGGCGGTCACCTCTTAAGTACCTCTTGACAGATATTATGACCATATTAGTGATCCTTTGAAACCCTTCTGGTAATTTTGTTGATCCTTATGAACATGTTTTACCTGTTAAGTACCGTTTGATAAATATTTTGACCAAGGCGATATTTCATATCCCTTAAAGATTATGGTGCCAATCCTTATCAACACCCTGGTAACCGTAAAACCCTTAATAAACACACGTTATAATGTTCCCAGAAACACCCAATTAGAGATGGCTGGTGATGATCAGTTGGTAGATATGTGTTGCCATGGTGACATAGGCTTGTGATCATGTCATCAACCACTTGTCAGACCCAGTTATTCACAGACCATCCTGTTGGACTTGTTTGTCGTTTAACACCACTCAACAATATTCCAGCATTATGTTGGCAGTCTGTAAATAATCAAGTCTGGACCAGACAATCTAGTGATCAACATCATGAGCATTGATCTACACAATTGGGATACCATCAGCAAGCTGGACCACCCAATCCTGTTTGTCGCCTCTTACGACAAGCATGGGTTGCTGAAGACCAATTCCAACCCAGGTCTTCACGGGTCAGGAACTTCTGGGCTGGATTAGGTTGTGATGCATGTCATCATGTTGCTCAGTATATCAACCACTAGAGTCCAGATTCCACTATGCTTAGGCTTATAAAGCAAGTTTATTTACATGTTACCATTTTCACTGAATTTGTCCAGAATTCTATAAACTAGGTGCCCTTGGCAGACAAAAATGCGAAAAACATAAACTTGTAGAAATTTGGACTTTCTTACATTTCCTCCTTTATTTACATTCTGGGACAGGGCTCCAGATAATTTTTCAACATCAGGAGTACGTACTCCTTATTTTTTCAATGCAGGAGTACTGGAAAAACATAAGAGTACATTCAGAGTACTGCATGGAATTTAATGGCGGATCAGTAACCTTGTGTTTCGTTTCATATACGCACCACAACATTGCTAGTCTTGTGTAAACAGGTCAATAAACAATAAAACAGTACTTTTTCAGATAAACACGTCTGTAAATGATTCTAAGACCGTACACCATTGCAGTGGTGCGTATCTGCTACGTTTTCTAAATTATTTCCTATCGTGCATATTTTTTATCCGTACATACGCCGATACGGCCCTTATCTGGAGCCCTGCTGGGATATTCTAACATTGCATTTAATGTAAAACTTAAATGTTAAGAGTCTTCCTGTTTATGATCCTCAAAAAATATTAGTTTTTGTTAATACGGTAGAACACGGATATAACGAACTCCAAGGGACCACGAAATTTAGTTCGCTATATCCGGTGTTCGTTATTCACATTTGACCGCCATCTTGGATTGTAGAGATGTAGAGACACGTATATGCTGAGGCTACAAATATTTATTCTTGTACATGTACATTGACATAACATTAAAGTTCTGAATTTATCATTCACAGACATTAGCTAGAACATGTTTAACAATCACAACAATCTCAACAATACATGTATATAACTTAATTACGTTTAACAAAGTCCACAATTTTGCTCTGCACACCACGTCTTGCAGACTTCATTTTGTCGACTGCATCACAGACACTGAGCTGACACTGAGTGAGTTCACTAATCACGTCGTTAGTTGGGCTTGGGGGTAGTAAATCAGTTCGCTATAGCCGTTAATTCGCTACTCACGAGTTCGTTATTCGCGTATAATTTTAATGATATTATAAAGGACTGTTGACGGGACTTTTAAATTTGTTCGTTATATCCGTTTGTACGCTATATCCGTGTTCGCTATATCCGTGTTCTACTGTACTATAAAACATAACTTTTCCTGTTTCTTGGGAATGTTTTACTGATTACTTCAGACTTGAGCCTGAGTATCAGGGTCTTAGTGAATCTAGATAAATGCTTGTCCAGATATAAAAACACTGTTGACACGTAAAGGATCCTTTGTGTATGTGTAAACTATCCGGGAGATGGTTTTACAGTAACTAAAGTATTGCTGATTGCAGTATTCAACAATATTTACCCACTACCTCCAAACATGGCTCATGGAATAAAAGCAGTAGGTTTTCTTATAGACTTCATTATCTTACCTTCAATTAAAATACTTTAATTTCAAGTTTCCATGTCACAAACTCCAAAAAATATTACCTGCTGTCATGGTAACCACTAACCTCTCTGCGGAGACACTTTATCGCTAACAATTGTATGACATCCTAATGTGACACATGCAGTGCACGGAGTTCGAAAACCGTTTTTTAGTTCACTATGGACACATTAATTTTACTGACTTTCTCTGCTTTATTTAAACTATTTGACACATTGAACTGTTTGCACACTCAACTTAAACATAGTTAACTATTTGTATAGCAGTTTCAAGCTTGTCAGAATGTGTTTCACTGATTTTAAAAATCCAGTCGAGAGGAAAATACCATTTTGTTTACATGTCATACATAGTCAGAAGCAAGCTTATCGATCTTGAAAACAAAAAAAATGATATTTTGTACATTTCACACGGCAGAAAGATAATACGTTGTATGCTTCTCTCGAGGGTAATACAGTCTGATGTCACGCCGAAACTTATAATTCCAGCAGTGTCACCCGAGTCGGAAATGCACAATGATAATGCTCCATGTCTCTGAGGGTGATAATGTGCTCATAAAATCAGCCACATCACCGCAATCATCATCAATACATCATGCCGAAGAATGGATCAGTGAGAATATCGGCCAGTGTCGACATGCATGCAATTTTTGTTCTGTAACTCCCCAGACTTAAGCTGGTTATACAATGCCAGATGCCTGTGATAAACGAGGAAGGAAGCCACATCACCATCTCATATCACAGAGTGTTCATTCATTGCCGAGTGAAGAGGTGAGGTAAGGTGAAACTGGATGCCAAGCGCCAGGCAGGGACCAACAAGTACCATATTTTAACGTCTTTTGGTATGACACGGTCGGGGATCGAACCCAAGACCTTCTGCTCTCCGGGCGGACGCTCTATCCACTACACCACGGAGGCGGTCGCTGAGTGAAGAGAGGTATGTTCTGAACAAAGTCACTTGTTGAAGGAAGCACCACATTTAATGTGTTTCTATGTGGGGCAGGACCGAAGCCCTAGAAACACTCAGAAGGCAAGTGGACATTATGGTCAGCAATCACCTACTCTCACCAACCAATGATGTTTAGGCAATTAATTGTTTTGGGAGATCTATGGATTCACCAACACAGAAAATAGAAACATCATTACAATGAGTTTTCTGATATTTGTCAAATATTTATGCACTACTGATATAAATAGAAAAATAGAAAACCTTACATGTAATATAACTGAAATTACTTGTGTTGAAAAGATGATTTATTGCAAAACATAAAATACATTGTGAGCAGCAGACCAAGCCTCAAGTCATGTAGTCTGACAAGAGTTATGGCCCTTTAAATTACAACATATCTGGTAGTGTAGTTGTTCAAGAACATTCATGAGCTCCAAGTGCATTCGTAACTTTTATGTTCATTTACCCTTGACATTGTAAAAACAAAACATAATTTCAGAAATCGATAATTATTATCAATAAATTATTATTCATAGTTGTACTGATAGCCAAATCAATCAACATTTGTGACCTGTGTATCCCAGCTAATGTCACCATAGGAACAGTATAGAAACATTTTTACATCACCATTTCCCAAATCATGTATTTTTACTGCCGTTCCTTGACACCACCATGTTTCTTATAGGCATCTTTAGGCATCCCTAATTCTCCTCAGGAGGGCACCCTACAATAAACAACCTGTTCCTAATGGCCTCAGATGACTTCCCTGAGACTGCGCCATTAGCCTTGATGTTGGCTCACCATACTGTGATAGCCAGCAAGTCAACAGAGGAATTGCAATGAAGCCCTCTAGCAACCTCAAGTCTCCCCACCAACACAGGCTTCCTTCGCCAGGTTTCTTGGTGACACATTTTTATTTTACTTTTTACAAATTTTGATTAACTGGTGCTATTAGCTGCACAGAAATTTTGTTAAAAAAAATTAGTAGTAATTTTCTTATGGTCCTTGATTCTTCATGACACATTTTTTTTATGTTTACTAATTTTGATTAACTGGTGCTAAAAGCTACATAGAAAATAAAAAAGAAAAAGAGCATTGATTTTTTATGCTGCTTCATTCTTCATGAGGGCGGTTGGGTAGTCTAATGGTTAAAGCGTTGGCTCGTCACGCCGAAGACCCGGGTTCGAATCCCCACATGGGTACAATGTGTGAAGCCCATTTCTGGTGTCCCCCGCCGTGATGTTGCTGGAATATTGCTAAAAGCGGCGTAAACCAAACTCAGTCAGTCAGCAGTCATTCTTCATGACACATTTCGTATTTTACTGTTATCAAATTTCAACTAACTGGACCCAAAAGCAGCACAGGAAATAAAAATGGGAATCTAATTTATGTCTGCCTGCTTTGTGGTTGGTAAATTTAAAAATAAATACAACCATAAAAATTAATATTGTATCATAGTATAGTAACACATTACTTTGTAATTAATAATCAGCAGATACATTCTTTGTGGCCCCTGGTTACAGCAAACATCATTATGATTGAACAGTTTTCTGAGAAGTTAATATACAGAACAAAAAAAAGGGATCATAAATATTTTTAGTGATAATCTTCTTAAACATTGTGTTGTGAGTCTTCACTACAAAAAAAAGCTTAAAACATTTTCATTACAGTTGAAAATCTTATACATCCTGCACTATTAATAGATTCCATTTCCTTTTTTAAATCTCAACAATTAACCAACACACACAACTTCCCACCAGGTAAGAAAATGAGCTTCACAAACATATTCTCATTTCTCTCTCTACTGATCTAACTTATTGGTAAAGCATGATAATGGATCTGGACACCTGGTGTCATCGTTCTTTGAGAGTGCTCATGACATAGTCGGAATTGTACACGGGATTCCCTGTAATGTTTTATGCTTATATGTTACTTCTCCATTTTTGTTTTGACTGTTCTTAAATCAATGTTTCAAAATATATGTCATTGAAATTATTCCAAATTCTAAGATGCCTAGCGGTTAGAACAATCGAAAAATACATTATCAGACAATAAAGGTATAGTTTTTTGATGATGGAACAATTGAATGACGTTATCCCGTCACTGCGCCATTCTAGTGTGCCCCCTCGTAATCGAACCATTTACGTCACACAGTGGTAGAGCGAACTGTATTTCTTAAATCAAATCTGGCAATAGTTCTATTTGTCTACCTTGTGTCCTGCCGGCACAGTAAGAAAGACACCTGTGACACCACTTATTATAAACATTTAGTGGAGGTCATCGAGGTTCGCCAATAAGGTCAAACAAACATTTGTCAGAACAACCTGGTGCCTATCTGTGCTACCTGATTACCATAAGTCTGAGTGCTAAACTTGAACCAGTGATGACAACTCAAGTACCGGCACCAGCTCCTCGTATACCCTTGAGCCCATGTGCAACACATTTCCAGAAAGGATTTCATGTGTGTAGAATGTGTCTTGGAGCATATAAGACATGTCCTTGCCCCACCTACTGCTTCATCTGAAGGAGGTATCAAGGAGGAAGCCTAATGAGAGATATTCACTGCGGGGAGCTTCTTGGGTGTGAAGGCTGCAGCCAGCTCCATACCTCATACTTTGCAGGAAATTACAACTCTCTCCTCAATCTGTATTGCGTTTTGTTAATGGGGTGTATGTTCTAGCTTACCTGAAGGCAAGTGTTCTCATGAATACACTCATGTGAATATATATATATAATTTCAAAATATACAGGCCTGCCAAATACTTGGCATTTTAGTGCTGCACACTTCAGAAGCATGCCATAATACTGAAGGTTCAATAGTAAGTATCCAAAGAGGCCAAGCCTCGTTTCATTTTCAATAAACCCTTTCAGGTGTAGATTAAGCGAATTAGTTTACCCCCCCTCTCAATGGATGTTGAGAACAGTTCAGGTCATCCTCCTACCCTTTAGTCCTGGCAAATGGTGGAATGTTTACTCAATATTCCCTGAAAGGTTTCATGGAAAAAATGCAGAAATCTGAACACAGTTTGCAGAAGAATTGCAGAATGTCTACTTCTCATGTCACCAATCATCCCCTTAGTGTGGCCAAATGGTGGAATACCACCTCTTTTTTTGTAAAGGCTTATATGGGAGAATATGCTGAAATCTCAGTACTTTTTGCAGAAGAATTGCAGAATATGCCTATTTATAATGTCCCCGCTTTCCCTTTAGCATGGCCACATTATCCAAATTCTTTTCTTACGTCACTTCCTTTCTCTTTTTCTACTTATACACTTTGTAAAATAATTATAATCATCAGAATACAACTTTCTATGGATTGCAGAATTCTGCCTTTTTAAATAATCAATAAATTTTTAATGAATTCTTGGCAGATGTCACAATTTACACCTGCAGCCATGTTTTGAATAAACATATATGAAATCATGATTATAATATTTTAATTTACATTGGTATTTATTCCGTTTTGATACAGGTATGGACAAAACCATTGTATGCTGTTCTAAAGCTTACAGTCCTTTATCCCTTAAAGAACAGTCCTAGAAAGTCTTCAGCAACCCATGTGCTTGCCAGTCCATTTAACGGGATCCCCAAAGAACAATAGCCAAACCTCATTTCACCCAAAGAACAATAATTTTATGGGGTGGTGTAGTACTTAAAGCATTCGCTCAACACGCCGAAAGCCCCAGTTCAATTCTCCACATGCATACAATGTGTGAAGCCCATTTCTAGTGTCCCCCGCCATGATATTGCTGGAATATTGCTAAAAGCGATGAAAACCATACTCACTCACTCTCTCTTTCTAAGCTGAAAGATTGTACTTTCAGAAATCAGTGTTCTGTGAAACAGATTTGTTTTGTTTGTTGTTTATATCGTTTAAATCATGTATAAATTTGAATGAATTTACAGTACAATTTGAAGACCTTTGCACCTGAATCATTTAGGGACAGATTATTGAGCAAATACATGAAACAAAACAAACAAGAGGTTCTTGAGAGGCATATAGAAGTAGGTATTCAAGTATAAGACAAAATATTATGGATGTCAACTTCTTCTTTATTGGGGGCTGTGGGGTAGCCTAGTGGTTAAAGCGTTGGCTCGTCACGCCGAAGACCCGGGTTCGAATCCCCACATGGGTACAATGTGTGAAGCCCATTTCTGGTGTCCCCCGCCGTGATGTTGCTGGAATATTGCTAAAAGCGGCGTAAAACCAAACTCAGTCAGTCAGTCAGTCTTCTTTATTGCATACACAACGTTTCTGGGCTATTCCTTGCCCCCTCGTCAGGTGAATGCTAAATAACAGATATACAGGATATATTTACTAGCAATGTACATGAAGCCAGAGTGATTTTAAGGGGATTATAAGAAGAGACTAAAATATACAAAAGCAGATATGGTAAGATAAGATTAATCCTCTGTAACAACACCATATCTGCTTTTGTATATTTTGGTCTCTTTCTTCTTATAATCCTCTTATAATCCCCTATTTATTGTATATACATGCTTAAAATCACTCTGGCTTCATGTACATTTACTAGTATATATATAAACATTCACCTGACGAAGGGGCAAGGAATAGCCCAGAAACGTTGTGTATACAATAAAGTTGACATCCATAACATTTTGTCTTATACCAAAACAAACATGGTTTGACATTTTCACCTCAGCCTTGTCCTCCAATGGAGTCATATGTGAATTCCATAATGTACAATGTTGATAATTTGCAATGGTAACATATCTCCCCTGTCTGTATCATCTGCCTTACCTTGGTGTCCTCTTTCTCAAAGACCACGTTCATCTCATTCATCATGTCAAGGATGACGTTGAGGGCGTTGCAGCAGTTCTGGAGGATGCTAGACACGAACTGACCTCTGTCACTCTCCGGGAAGCCGTCGCCGTAGTGGAGTCGAAGCTGCTTGATGAACGTGCTCTTCCCTGACCCTGCCCCACCTGCACCGAAACAAAGACCTGTTGGACAATGGTGGACATCCTGAACCTGACATTTAGAACCTCATCGGAGCTGCCTCTTTACTTCAGGATTCCAGTTCAGCACATCTTTTTGAAAGGATTTGCCAAATCAAGGAATATCTGCCATTATGTTGCAACTATGTGGATTTTGTTAATTCTATCAGTCACTGAATTGGTCTTCAGCAACCCATGCTTGCCACAAAAGGTGACTGTGCTTGTCGTAAGAGGTGACTAACGGGATCGGGTGGTCAGGCTCGCTTACTTGGTTGACACATGTCATCGGTTCCCAATTGCGCAGATGGATGCTCATGCTGTTGATCACTGGATTATCTGGTCCAGACTCGATTATTTACAGACCGCCGCCATATAGCTGGAACATTGCTGAGTGCGGGGTAATACTAAACTCACTCACTCACTCTTCCCACTGAACTCAACCTCCCTCTTTCTCTTCCCACACAAGTCAACCTCCCTTTCTCTTCCCACACAACTCAACCTCCCTCTTTCTCTTCCCACACAACTCAACCTCCCTTTCTATTCCCACAAAACTCAACCTCCCTCTTTCTCTTCCCACACAACTCAACCTCCCTCTTTCTCTTCCCACTGAACTCAACCTCCCTCTTTCTCTTCCCACACAACTCAACCTCCCTCTTTCTCTTCCCACACAACTCAACCTTCCCCATTCCTTTCTCAATCAACTCAACCTCCCTTATCTCCTTAAACTCACCCAGAATGAGAAGATCCTCATGAAAACTTTCTCCTACTTCCCCTTCACTCTCAACACCCCAACACTTCCTAATCCCTATTGCGCAGTCCTACAGTCACCCTCAGACAACTCATTCAGGATAAGAAGTACTGACTCTGGTCCACCACCGACTGTCGAGAAGCTCCCCCATCCTCAACTTGTCGATGGTGAGCTCACATTCCCCTCCACCCACCAAGGATGAGAAGCTCACATTCCCCTCCACCCACCCTGGATGAGAAGCTCACATTCCCCTCCACCCACCCAGGATGAGTAGCTCACATTCCCTCCACCCACCCTGGATGAGTAGCTCACATTCCTCTCCACCCACCCTGGATGAGTAGCTCACATTCCCCTCCACCCACCCAGGATGAGAAGCTCTCATTCCCCTCCACCCACCCAGGATGAGAAGCTCTCATTCCCCTCCACCCACCCAGGATGAGTAGCTCACATTCCCCTCCACCCACCAGGATGAGTAGCTCACATTCCCCTCCACCCACCCTGGATGAGTAGCTCACATTCCCCTCCACCCACCCAGGATGGGAAGCTCCCTCAACTAGCCAGGCTCTCACTCTTACCCCAACTAATTCAGGATAAGAAGCTCTGCCTCCCCTACCCCCAACTTACCCAGGATGAGAAGCTGCACCTCCTTCTGCCTCCGCTCCCTCTCCTCATCAATCTGGTGGTCGATACTCCGACTCCTCGCCAGCGCGGCCCTCCCACTCTTTTGCATGTTGGACAGGGAAAAGGTCTGAAAAGTCAAGCAATAATATACAGAACACACTCACACAAACATAATCCGCTGTTCGACCTGCCATATTCACAGAAATGACCACGGAATGTGCCTAATCAACTGAACGACTGAGACATGCCTGTGCAATGAATACCAACAGGGTCCTGTCAGAGATCACAGACACCGACATTCATGAATTCAGCAGTTATGGATGCTTTCCAAAATACATCTCGGTGTACAAGAGGTCATCATGTCTGCTTCAGCTATGGAGCCTTTTACTGATTCAATAACATCACAGGGCAAGTTTTATGTAAAGAACGACATTAATTAATTCATTGATCCAAACTTGCTTCTTTCACAAGTTTTGAGTGAGTGAGTTTAGTTTTACGCTGCACTCAGCAATATTCCAGCTATATGGTGGCGGTCTGTAAATAATCAAGTCTGGAACAGACAATCCAGTGATCAACAGCATGAGGATTGATCTGCGCAATTGGCGCATGTGTCAACCAAGCCAACGAGCCTGACCACCTGATCCCGTTAGTCGCCTCTTACGACAAGCATGGGTTACTGAAGATCACTATTCTAACCCGGTACAAGAGAAAATTTACCAAGAAGGGTTTTACATGATGCAGAAATGCGCATCCAGTATGCTCAAATGTGAAGGATTGATGCAATAAGAGACATATTGCATTCTGAAGATGCACAGTAATATTCACTGAACTAAATTATCGACAAGAAATATATATGTCCTGTTACTGAATTAATTATCAAATCTAATTGGTTCATTATGCACCAAATCATTTCTAAAAATTGTGCTTGCTTGTTTGTTGTTTAATGCTGCATTCAGCAATATTCTAGCTTTATGGGGTCTATTTCTCTCAGGAACCCTCATGTTCCTCCCAGAACCCTTGAAACATATTTTGGGGGTTCCAAAGGTCCCCAGTTTTGTGGGTCCTGGTTAAGCACTACCCCACAGAACTGATCCAGCAGCAGACTTAATATGACATTTATTGGTCAGGCTGGACCAAGGGGCAGTGGGGTAGTCTAGTGGTTAAAGCGTTGGCTCGTCACGCCGAAAACCCGGGTTCGAATCCCCACATGGGTACAATGAGTGAAGCCCATTTCTGGTGTCCCCCGCCGTGATATTGCCAGAATATTGCTAAAAGCAGCGTAAAACCAAACTCAGTCAGTCAGTCTTTCAGGCTGGACCAATTTAGTCATCTCAGAACACAACCAGATTTAGCTGTTTTTAAATCAAATCTAAAGATCGACTTGTCTCTTTACTGAAACATTTGAACTCTATGTACCATCTTTGACCCAAAGAGCATACATAAACTCTGATTTTGGGAAAAGAACAAGGATACTTTTGATCAATTTTTATTTAAAGATTTATAAGGAAACACAAATGCACAAAGGGTCATCTCTTCTACACCTGAACAGGAACGATATTTTATGGATAGACACTTGTATGATAAAGGTAGCATTATAGACAACACTGAAACATCACATCCATGGCAATAAAGAAGGTGTCTATCCATTAAAAATTGTCCCTGTTCATCATACCAGTTTCTAAATGCCACTCAAAGAAGATGTTCTACATCTGTATTGCACCTGAGTGAGTGAGTGAGTTTAGTTTTACGCCGCTTTTAGCAATATTCCAGCAATATCATGGCGGGGGACACCAGAAATGGGTTTCACACATTGTACCCATGTGGGGTATTGAACTCGGGTCTTCGGCATGACGAGCACACACTTTAACCACTAGGCTACCCACTGCCCCGTATTGCACCTGAGGGAGGGTGGGTGAACAGGTGTAACTCTCACCTGTCTCATGTAGCATCGGTAACCACATCTACGTAGTTCTCCCTATAAACCATTTTGATTTTGCCATAAAGAGCTATGGACTGTTCCACAGTAATTTCCTAATATACACTATCTCCCCAATGTCAGATATGACACAGTGAATTGCATTTCTTTTGTCTGCTGTCAAAGTCTGGCATAATTTCATCTTTTTGACATATACTGTCAGGGTGAAAAGATCTGGCTAGGATAAGGATGTGTGTGGGTTGTGCTGCTACAGTTAGAACGTGAACATAGCTTTGAACTCTACAGTGAAACCTTCTCCAACCATGACCATGTTACTATGGAAACCATTTTCTGGACAACTACAGGTACACAAGCTGATGCACCTCCATTAGCATGGTGTGTTCATCTAGACATTTGTAAATCTGAGTAATTAGTTTCAGAAAGGATGTTGAAATCGAAGTTTCCATGAATTTGAACATTTTTCCATGCCAAGAAATGAATGCTAAAAGGCTTGTCATGCTTTTGAGAACGGAAAAACTACTGATGGTATCGTCAAACATCTTTTGACAAGATACAAGAACAAAATTGACAAGCAATACTTGTTTTTACCTCCTCATCAACTCCATCTTGAGATAAGAAAAGACACATTACTGAGCTCAGTAGGAATTTAAATCTTTGTCCCCCTATATGAAAAGATACATTTCTTTGTGTTATTGTTTCAAAAAGACAAACAGCAGTAAAGGTTGGTGTGCATGTAATACGCAGGATATTAAACGACCTTCCGTGCAATACCATTTTTATTAAACGAAGTAATGATTTGGTATGAAACAAGTGAAAGCAAGTTCGATACTAAATCTTTCACGAGTATTCTGTGTATTACTCTCCAACATAAATTGATTGAAACTGCCTACTCAGCTTTCCATGAGTCAAGCAAGGTCTAACACCATTGTGACAGAGGTATTAGCATTGTAAACCATTATGACGTAATATGTCCGACATCACGAGATGTTATTACACAATGTGTAATAACATTGTAGATTTATTAAACAGTGATATCATCAACAGGTGAGCGATAAAATGAGTTTGATTATTGTTCCTAAAGCAAAGACAGTTCCTCAAACCCAAAACAGGAGGTGGGGTAGCCTAGTGGTTAAAGTGTTCGCTTGTCAGACCGAAGACCCAGGTTCGATTCCCCTCATGGGTACAATGTGTGAAGCCCATTTCTGGTGTACCCAGCTGTGATATTGCTGGAATACTGCTAAAAGCAGCATAAACCTATACTCACTCACTCACTCACTATAAAACGTTGTACATTTTGTACTTATGTTTGTAAACTATTTTATAGATTTAATTCATAATATAATTCAATATTGTTTATGTTTGATATCAGTAAACATCTAAGTAATCATGACTTTTCAAAATTTGAAAGACAATGGTGGTTTGGCTCATCTGAAATGGCACTGCATGTGTAACAGAACATTCTTCAATGAATACACAACACCATTTTATAAAGTGGCCATATGTAACACATGTTATATCTGGGATGACATTTTCCAAGTTAGGTACAGTTATTTTTGTAATTTTGGTACGTTGAGTCCCATCTGGCATTACTGAGAAAGTAACTGAAAGTAACATATATTACATTTGACAACTTTCTAAATGGCATTTTGTATTCATGGCTTTGAGCCATGGGAGCCATACCAATTTACCCTTGTCAGATAGGTACACAAAGTAAGTGATCTAGACTACCAGGAATCCAACCTCCAATTTTGTGGAAGCCATCATGCATGGTGGCTTAGTGGGTTAGATTGCTGGCTTTGATTCCCGACTCTGAGATTGAGGTTATGAATCCCAGATGGGATAAACCTGACAAAAGTACTTGGTTTGGAGACATACTGGTCGAACAGACGGCATAAACGCACTATGCTTCACCGAAAACCGAGGAGCATGACTAATTCCCGTGTGGTCAGACCACAATCGGTCGGACTTAAGTTTAGATGCCAGTTGAGTTTAGGTGTAGCTTGAGTTCAGGTGTTACTTGAGTTAGGTGATAGCTTGTCATGATTCGTACCATTAGCTTGTTCAAGAAGGACGTAGATATAGAGTGTTAGATACAATTTAATAGTTCATCGAAGTTCCATAACTTGCTGCAAAAGTGTAGATAGTACAAAACAGAAACTAAGCTGCAATAGCGCTGGATGGGTAAGTGTACATAATAGACTTAAGTATCACATTAAGTTAGTTAGCTCACTTGCATTTGTCGAAAGAGATTCACATTTAGTTCCCCATATTCTTATTGTTTGAATTATTTCATCAGTTTTACAACATTATGCTATGTTTTAAGTTCCCCAAATAGCACATTTCGAAACTTCAATTTTTAAAGTTAGTCACGTCAGTTTAGTTTTAGTTTAGTCAGGACTTTACTGGGAAAGTGTTCTAATAAATAAAACGGAACATTATTTAACACTGAGCTGAGTATATCAGATTATCCTTTAAAAAGAATTCAGAAATAGGAACCATAATTACAACATGATGCATGACTAAAATACTAGTTCTGTTTAAATTCAATCATATTTGGGAAAGCAAATTTTATATCTGATCCTCTGTTCATATTTCTGTCCTAGTTTAAAATTTAATACATAATTATCAAGCAATTCAATATAAATTCAGAGTAAATTAAACCAAATACATCAGGGAAATTATATTCATACAAATATGATAAACAGACTCGGCTTCATTTCAAACTGTGTTAATATCCCAGGTCACAGAAACCTTTACATTCAAGGCCATTTCCTTAGTTCAAATAATCATTAAAATCTTTATATGCTTCTTTACAAACAATGTAACGACCTTGGGGGAGAGTAGTGATGGTAATAATTGTATCGTATCCAGCAAGATCCTGGTTAGAATTGTTTTTCAGCAACCCATGCTGAGGTGATTGACGGGATCGGGTGGTCAGGCTCGCTGACTTGGTTGACACATGTCATCGTATCCCAATTGCATAGATCGATGCTCATGCTCTTGATCACTGGGTTGTCTGGTCCAGGCTGGGTTTTTTTACAGACCACTACCATAGCTGGAGTATTGCTGTGTGAGATGTTACACAACAAACTAACAACCACACAAAATAATTGTATTGAGACTTATTGCTACACAGACAGCATTGAAATACCTGCTGAGATGACTTCAAAGGAGTTTCTCTAATTCTACACATTCACTGAAAACATGCTTGATAATTTTAGGCCTTTCATGATTTTACAAGTAATCACCACAAATGTAGATACATACTGTATTGATTCACATAAACAATGCTTTCGACCATGTCAAGTCCTTTCTACTGCTTTTTTGATAACTGGGTCACCTTGACCCATATTAGTAAATAAAAATTATTCATGAGGGAAAGCAATTTGAAAATTGAACAGCATTTTTTTCATTTGTCCCCCAAAGATTCATGCCTTCGACTTATGTGGAAGCTTGTAAAATGAAAAGATAAAACCAAGGTAAGCTCTACATCAAACCACCAAAAGAAAAGTGTTCTATATTGTTGTTCTTCATGGAACGTTACATAACCAGTCTGTTAAGACCGCAATGCATAACCGTATAAGTTGATCTGACTGTAGACATTCGAGTTGGTTGGACTGTACATTTGCTGCAATTTCTGATTGTTTTGAGATAATATAAGTTGAATATAGAAATGAATTGAGTCTGAGTGAGTGAGTTCAATGGGTGCACTCTTTTCTGTAAGAAAGATACAGTTGTTGAGAGCAGCGTGCCCATCTTACATGCACACAGTGAATTTTGATATTTCCTCAATGCTATCCATTACTTTGTACAATAAGAAAAGCTTGTCAGTTGAATGTATTAAAATATGCTTTTAAAGCTGTTATTACGCCATCTAGTAAAAAGTAACCATTGTGTACATCTGATCCTGATTCGGTAATTTTATTATTAACCTAATTCAAAATTTCATTCAGTATTATAATTTCAGTGAAATCAGTTTAGTTTTTGAAAGTGCACAAAATATGAAATAGTCATTTTAACAAATTTTGTATCCGAGAATGGGGGTAGTATTCAGTACATACAGAGCATATATTTCTCTCATTTAACCTTCTAATTCCACACTATCGCCTATCATGAACCTGTTGCAGGTAACGCTGCAAGTTCGTGCATAAGAGTGAGTGAGTGAGTGCGTGAGTGAGTAAATTTAGGTTTACACCATTTTTAGCAGTATTCCAGCAATATCACGGCGGGGGACACCAGAAATGGGCTTCACACATTGTACCCATGTGGGGAATCGAACCCGGGTCTTTGGCGTGACAGGTGAACGCTTTAACCACTAGGCTAGAGCACGCCCGACATCATGACAAACAAGAAGATCCAAATCTTTTTTCTTTCCCTATCAAGATTAGCAGGTGAAGCACAAAAATGGTTGGCACGAGAAGGAAATGCTAATTATTATCTGGAAACAAATCCCTTGTCGATGTGTTTTTATTAAAAAAACAGAAAATTGCAGACATAATTGTTAACATGAGATATCAATGCCTGAGAATCAACTGATGTTGATTATCTGATGAAGCCAATTCCATTGGTCACAAAAAACAGCAGTGAAAATTATGTGAACGATTCTTTTAGTAAAGCAATCATTGTACGCTTAAAATGTTGTTCAGTAATATTGTGCATAAACAATGTTGCTTTTGATGAATTAATAAGAGAGTGAGCATGGTGTTACATCGCTTTCAGCATTGTATATTTCAGCAATATCACGGTGGGGGACACTAGAAGAATGCACTTCAGACATTGTACCCATGTGGGGAATCGAACCCGGGGTTTCTGTGTGATGAGTGAACACATTAACCATTAGGCTATCCCACCGTCCTAATGAATTGATAAACTTACACCTAAAAAGGCAATGATTGCAAAAAACAATTATCACAGAAATCACTATTTTAATTAACCAGAAACTCATCCAGGTATAGCAATGATGTATGCAGACATGGAATGTACACCAAATTTAGAAGACATTATTAAAAAATCACTCATCACAGAATTAGAAATTCAATTTTATTGATATTACTAGAACACACTCAGGTTGTTAAAATAGCACATTGTTGATGAAAGCTTGCTACTCAAGAGCAATATAGCTTATACATATCCAACTATACAAGGTCTGTCAATGCCAAATTTGGAAGCCCTGGAATAGTCTACAAGTAATATGGTGCAAAAAGGTTGAGAATAAATATCTGCCCTCGACCTAAAGTCTTTACTTTAGTTCTTCTCACCTTAGATCTGTCAGTATCTATTGACTTTCTTTTCATGTAGTCTTTTAAGATTTTTAGGGATTTTGTGTAAATCTTTTTTTCTTCACATAGATAAATATGTGCATATATCTGTGTGACAATTTCTATAACTGTCTTCTTTTCTGTGTCTGCCTGGTCTTCTCACATCCTGTGGGATTACGCAGACGAAGAGGGAAAACTGAGTTGATAGAATATGGATTATAGGCTTTCCTCTCCAAAACGTGGGGATAATGTTGCATGGTTGATGGCAATAACAGCAGACTTTCTGTGTGATAAATTAGATGGTTTTCACCTGCCCTGAATTTCTGAAAATATGAAATTTTGTTTGAGGGAAAAAGGGGTATGAGTGTTAATAATTTGAATCCTTTATCAGAAACATGTTCAGTATATAGTAAATAGAACTTTTTGTTGTTGCCATCATCATCACCATCATCATCATCATCATCATCATCATCATCATCATCATCATCATCATCATCATCATCATCACCATCACCATCATCATCATCATCATCATCATCATCATCATCACCATCATCATCATCATCATCATCATCATCATCACAACCATCACCATCATCATCATCATCATCATCATCATCATCATCATCATCATCATCATCATCATCATCATCATCATCACCAACCATCATCATCATCATCATCATCATCATCATCACCATCATCATCATCATCATCATCATCATCATCATCATCATCATCATCACCACCATCACCATCATCATCATCACAACCACCACCACCATCATCATCACCATCACCACCACCATCATCATCATCATCATCATCATCATCAACAACCACCACCATCATCATCATCATCATCATCATCATCACCACCACCATCATCATCATCATCATCATCATCATCATCATCATCATCATCATCATCATCATCATCACAACCACCACCATCATCATCATCATCATCATCATCATCATCATTATCAATTATCTGTGTTGTAATAATCCTCTTCACCCTGGGCCTCATCATTATGTAAGTTCACAGACTTGGTGAGATATATGTGTATGTTGTAATATATTTCATGATTTCGAATCATCTGCCAGGATATATAAATGGTTTAATGATCCAGACAGTACTCATTCCCCAGGAAAGTCACAAGTACTTGGATTTGGAACAGTGTAAAGCTAAGTTAAAGAGAATGCACTTATACTGCACTAGATGAACAGGAATAAATTACAAACAAATCTGTAAGAAAAAAGATAAAGACATCTCCTTACACACTGCTATGGCAACCAGGAAACGGAACTTTATAAAGATAAATCAAACATAAAATAAAGTTTATAAGCATTTCACCTAAGCTTAATCTATGAAAAGTCAAACTATTATTATAACATATGATATAGATCTAATGACACAAGGCTTGTAAATTGAGATAACAAAAATATCATAGAGAACAGAAAACTCCTGAAAATGATCACAAGAAAATAAATATGTACAAGTTCATGATGTCACATTACCTTTCTTGTCTGTTAATTCTTTAACAGATATAACTTTCGGCCAGGTGACTTCAACAATAAACATGCAAATACTCATACTCACTGCCACAAGATATTTTTATCTCTGACATTCTCTTTTGCAATAGCTCAATTTGTGAGTGAGTGAGTTTAGTTTTATGCTGCACTCTGCAATATTCCAGCTATATGGCAGCGGTCTGTAAATAATTGAGTCTGGACCAGACAATCCAGTGATCAACAGCATGAGCATTGATCTACACAATTGGGAACCGATGACGTGTCAACAAAGTCAGCGAGCCTGACCACCCGATCCCGTTAGTCGCCACTTACGACAAGCATGGGTTACAGAAGATCAATATTCTAACCCGGATCTTCAATAGCTCAATTAACCTATTAACATCACATATCATCTTATTAGCCCTAAAATATATCCATATCTCCAGTATCAAACAGAATAAATTATCCAATGAAGGTTTTGTTAATATTGTCAAGGATGTTTTTAAAGGTGCAACAATTATTGCACATAAGAATAACACTTTGCCTTCATTTCAAATGAAACAGCTGAGCAATGTATTGCAGTCCTAAATATGTCATCACGTCAATTATGTATGCACTCTTCAATTGTTTATGTGATCAATGTACACCTACTGAACTGAAATGAATAAAAACATTGAAAATAAAGAAAAAACACATACTCACCATCATCAACCCATATACACAATTTGACAGTTAATGGACACAATGTATACTAAGACAATTGGACAGTTGGTATACTGACACAATGTAACAGTATAACCGACATTCACGTGACAGTAGGCATGGCTGTATGTGTATGTATCCCTCTTCCCTGTCCAACTGGGCCACACACCAACTCCTGTCTTCTCATCAGGTGATGGTCAGCGAGATTCTATACCTCTAACCTGTACCGTATTGTACAGAAAAACTGTGTAGCTTTTAATATTGCCATCATGCAGGGAATTAATTCATGAACTTTGTGGGAATCAGTTTTAGTTTTATTTGTACTGATATTCTAAGCTACTTTGTTTGTTGTCTAATGCCACACGCAGCAATATTCCAGCTACAGTCAAATCCCGATGAGTCGAATCTCTGGGGACCAAGTAATAAATTCGACTTATCGATGTATTCGAGACATAGGTATGTCTATGAGGGTAGAAAAAAAGATGATCCAGTCCTAATTCCTCCGCCTAAGCATGTGTTTATCTAATGATTTCCTATCACTAATAGGGGCACCTTATCAGTTCCAGCCTGATTAGCACAGACAGTGATTTCCGTAAAATCACTAATCTGCCTTTTGAACTCACCCGTCAAAGGCGGAAAGGTGTGAGCAGCGCTGGTTTGTTAATTGGATCAGTTTGCTACACCAATCAACTTCTCATTGACTGACTTCGGCTTATGTATACAATATTGCTGTTGTTTGAATCTCATGGGACCAAATTTTCTTCTCGAGTCATCGTGTGTATTTATGAGACGAATTCATGTAACCAGAAATCAAATGATGACAACTATAACAGGGAATGGTCGGGACCGACAGGTACTTTGAGTTATGCATAATATTCGAGACACCGGCATTCAACTCATCGGGATTTGACTGTATATGGCGGCGGTCTGTAAATAATCGAGTCTGGACCAGACAATCCAGTGATCAGCTCTAAGCTACTATTCAAGAAGGTTGTTGTTGGTTTATTGTTTAACGCCGCCCTCAGCAACATTCTAGCTATAATTATGGTGGTGGTCTGTAAATCATCAAGTCTGGACCAGACAATCCAGTGATCAGCTCTATTTAGCTACAAAGCAAGGAGGTTGTTGGTTTGTTTGACGCCTCACTCAGCAATATTCCAGCTACAGGGCGATGGTCTGTAAATTTTCAACTCTGAACCAGACAATCAGCTGCTAAAAGCGGCATAATACCCAACACACACCCCAAGATAAGACCTGATCACTTTAAATCTTTACAAAAGCACCAAATGAGTACTTAAAGATACACACAATATGATAAATAATACTGACTCCTGTTGCAGGTGGATGCTTTGAGGTATACAAACCTTAGCTTACTACTTAATAGGGATGGGTATTGCAGAGAATTTTCAGATTGGGATATATTGCGATGCGTAAGCATATATTGCGATATGTATTGCAATATATTGCAAGAAAGTTTTTTTAACAAAAAACTACTTATAATCGAGTTAATGCTTGATTAATAAAGCAAAAACACAACAAAATCACTATGCTTGATTAGGCTTTAATAAAAACTTTTAATCATGACAAAATAAAAATGTAAAATAATGTTTGGCACAAATGAAACAAGGAAAGGAATAATTTAGAAACGGAAATATCCGAAGATTTCCGAGTGTTACGAAAATTTCCGAATGCATGTTAAAATATCGGTTTTCGATCAGCGTATCGCAATACGTATCGTTTTCATGCCTGAACCGGTTATATTGCGCAGCCCTACTCCTTAAGTTCAAACTTACAACTGAGTGGCTACGGTAAGAGTAGGATAACCATACAACATGCAGGAAATGTTGATAGCAGGGAGGACAGAGGAGTGAAGGAGGTCACAGTAACACTGGAGTAGGTTCCTCTGCGATGTCTCGTACTTCCTGACACAGCTCACACAGGCTGAATACACTTGCTTGTTTCCAACTGTTTATGGTAAAGTGCATGAATTCATATGTAGTGCTATCCTTCATCGTACACAAGGAACACCAAAATACTGAATGCACATCTCGGTTTTATAAAGAATCGATGAAGTTACATGGGTGTTTTATGCTGTCAGAGGTAATGAGTTGTTTACTGTATCAATTTGATCTGTCTAGTTTGTTTGTAGTCAGAATGTTTGTGGTTACCTTTGTGAATCACCATTTTCAAACTTGGTACATTGGAACACAGTTTACAGGCACAATGTGTATGCATTGGTGGGTGAATTTGCTGGTGAGTAAGTGGGTGAGTTTGCAGGTGAATGAGTGGGTCAGTTTGCAGGTGAATGAGTGTGTGAGTTTGCAGGTGAATGCATGGGTGAGTTTGCTGGTGAATGATAGGGTGAGTTTGCAGGTGGGTGAGTTTGCAGGTGAATGAGTGGGTGAGTTTGCAGGTGAATGAGTGGTTGAGTTTGCAGGTGAATGATAGGGTGAGTTTGCTGGTGAATGAGTGGGTGAGTTTGCAGGTGAATGAGTGGGTGAGTTTGCAGGTGAATAAATGGGTGAGTTTGCTGGTGAATGAATGAATGAGTGAGTGAGTGAGTGAGTGAGTGAGTGAGTGAGTGAGTGAGTGAGTGAGTGAGTAAGCATATGTTATAATGGTGGGTGGGACAACCATACACATTTACTCATGACAGGTGTATGGATTACTCATACATGGATTAACTAGATTAAAAGGATCCCTTCAAAATGGCTGCAATTTGGCCCATCAATCAAATGAATTATATACTTCATATCTCATAAAACTTTCACCTGAAGAACATCATCAGTTTCTATTGAACCAGCATCTATATTAATGGCCTCACAACCAGGGACAGTTCATGCATCATTAGATTCAGAACACAACTAAAATATATCTCAAAACTTTCAAGGTGTTTTTTCAAGTCACCTGGTTTACAGATATTTTGTAAAAAACCGCCTAAGGTCTACACTCTTCAGACCGAACACCATGACATAAGATGAAACATACCTGACACTCGCTCTAGGTGTCGTTAAAACCAAACGGAAGCATCCCATAGAAAAACGATTTCAAGCTAAGCAGAAATTGCACTGTAGAGATAGGAAGCAACAGAGCCAAGAAAACATGAGTCAGATAAGGTGATGTGTTCTACAGATGGTATGTATCTTTTCACCTGTAACCTCCCCGGGGATAAACACAATATATTGCATATATATCACTGGATATACCACGGGATACATTACTGCGAGGGGTGATATCTAACGTGTAGTTAAAAATGAGCCTACATAACAGTGTACTCAATCGAGACCCTTACGCATGCTCAGTGGTACATCATTACCAGGTCAATTGATCAGCATGCACTCAATTTTTATTCTCAACCCCCTGGGGAGAGTACAATCTGTGATGTCACAGTGACTTGCTAGAAGGTTAACAGTTATATTACGATCTCATCTGAAATTTGAAACTCTATCTAATAACTATAATGATAACTATAACATATAATAATACAAAAAAATCTATTTATTCCTTATAATGATTGTTCCGACAGAAATATCGAACAATATGGGTTTTATATCCTGGGAAAACATGCTGTAATAAATGTAGAGAAAGAAACAATATTGTGAATATCTACTTATCCATGCTAGACAAATCGAGCATCCACAGTTGGAAGGATGTATGCTGAAATATCATCACTCCAGTCTTTTAAAAACACTATGTTCTTTTACGTTTTTTTTTTTTTATAAATGCTGGACACAATTGATGGTCTTTCACTTTCCATCTTCTTGACTTTACTATACAGGGATGTATCAATATATCATGCTTCTATCACACAGATAATTGTTTTTTAGATTTAGAAAATGCTTAAAGATTTTGGACTGTGAGTTTTTGTACTCTGTTGATCCTTACACATGATGTTTCAGATCCAATCAATTACAAGCAACCATTATATGTGCGTGTGTATACATATTGATACACATACACACACTTCAACTGAAATATCTACTTACCAATATAGCGAATTACCAGGAATATGATTACAAAGAGTTTCAAGACATTGATTTCCAAACTTCTTTTTTAATTTTCATTCAGTTTCAGTTTCAAAGTGGTCCCAAATGGCTGAATTTATATAAAAACATCAAGGGACTAGTTCAAAGCCAGAGTCTAGTAAAATGTCTGGTCTGGTAATGTTACATTATACAAGTCCATAGCCTAAGACTTAAATATACTGAAAATAAAGTTACAACACAATTTTCAAAAGGTACCCTGAAACGTTTCTGGCACAACTGTTATAATTTAAAGAAACATAATTTTGACAGAATCTACAACAGAATCATTAGAGTGTTTGCAACATGATGCAATATCTCAGATCAAGCAGTTTCACAGAAACATGTTCATGACAAACTGCCCATGGCCAGACTGCCATGAAATAAGCTCATTTGGTCCAGAATGCTTGGAAATAAATTTGTCTTCATAAATAATCATCAAATAATAAGTGACAAGAAAAATATTTCTATCTTATTAGAAGATTATATTTGAATCTTAAGTTAATCATTATTGTCTAATCATTCAACCTGCTGATGGTGGCTTACAAGCAACTAATCAAACTGTGAAACCAACTGTTCATATACATGAAACCATCAAGCTATCCATTTACACTAACTCCCGGTCTCTCTCACTATCCAAGGGGCGGTGGGGTAGCCTAGTGGTTTAAGCGTTGGCTCGTCACGCTGAAGACCCGGGTTCGATTCCCCACATGGGCACAATGTGTTAAGCCCATTTCTGGTGTCCCATTGATATTGCTGGATATTGCTGGAAAACCATTGCTCAAAAGTCAGTCCAAGCGAATCAAACTAAAAACCAACTGTTCATATAAGTGAAATCATCAACTATTACACTAACACCCTGGCTCTCTCACTTTCCAAACATTTCATCCATGACATTTATATCAAGTTGAAAAACAGCTTTCATGTGCCGTTCAGAGACCATTTGGATGTTTTCACATTCTAACTGTTAATATAGTTTGGCATTTCAAACTTGAGTGCTTTGATTGCGAAAAAACAACCTGAACTATCTCGCAATATATATGTGATGGCCACCTTCCACAAAGTCTGTTAAGTAAGAAACAGTCGGAACTCTCCTGAAGGGAGACAAAAAACAGTCCAATGACCTGTCATTGACTCTGGACACATGATAGAGTGTACTGTTAGGAAAGTAATTATACTCATCCATTATAACATTATCTTCCATGAGGCGCTGCAGCGACACCGACTTGAAGCTTAACTGTGTGGACGAGTGAGTGAGTGAGTGAGTGAGTGAGTGAGTGAGTGAGTGAGTGAGTGAGTGAGTGAGTGAGTGAGTGAGTGAGTGAGTGAGTGAGTGAGTGAGTGAGTGAGTGAGTGAGTGAGTGAGTGAGTGAGTGAGTGAGTGTGTGTGGGTGTGTGAGTAGTGAGTGAGTGAGTGGAGTGAGTGAGTACGAGTAAGTGAGTGTCAGTGAGTGAGTAGTGACATAGTGAGTGTGTGAGTGAGTCTGAGGGAGTCTTGTGAGGACTGAGTGAGTCAAGGTCGGGTTCAGGGTTGGTAGGGAGGGTTCTATGAGTGAATTACTTTGAAAGATTTTTGTTATTTTGTTACTTGTTGAGCAAGTTCTGTTAATGAACATGGTCAGTTAGACAGTCCTCTCATAGAGAATACTGAAATATGACACAACCAAGATCTCAGGTTATATGCATCAATACTACCAGTGAGTCTGACTACATAATCAATCCCATTGGTTAATCTAAATGAATTTCTACAATATTTCAAAGAAATATCTATATATAGAGTCAGTTCTAATGATTCTTAGGTGTTTATGAATTGTTATCATATTTGGTTAAATACTGATAACACCAGGTGTTCGGGAAAGGGTGAGTATATTCTGTCACACAAGTGACACCTCACTAGCAGCCATTTACCAAAGCAAGTCGATGACTCACCTGATACAGGAGTGAGTGAGTGAGTTTAACTTTCACTGCTTTTAGCAATATTCCAGCAATATCAAGGTGGGAGACACCAGAAAATGGGCTTCACATATTGTACCCATGTGGGAATCAAACCTTGGTCTTTGGGGTGATGTGCAAATGCTTTAACCACTAGGCTACCCTATGCCCCCAGCAACAGGATCATAAGGTACATATCAAAATAGGAATTGCATATGACATAATTCTGGTCACTGATGAATCATATATGGACATGTCCTCAACATCTTCCATAAAAGGGCAGTGGGGTAGCCTAATGGTTAATGAGTCCCCTTGTCAAGCCAAAGACCCGGGTTTCAATTCCCCACATGAGTACAATGTGTGAAGCCCATTTCTGTTGTCCCCTGCTGTGATATTGCTGGAATATTGCTAAAGTTGCGTAAAACCTTACTCACTCACTCACTTTTCCATAAAACTTGAAACTCATTAAAGGACGTGATCAATACTAGGAGTATAGTGAAATTAATTCGCATTACAATAATCAATAATCTGATCAATAACATTACAAACTGACCACCAATCACGTCCCTGTATGCTCATTTACACATGTGTACATGTACAGTATTTGTACATACAACATCTTAATTAGTATATATCCATATTCCATAATTTTATGATATTATTAGAAGCTGAGCCCACCATGCTGTTACCCACTTGATCTGTCACACTGTCTCTGCTAATTATCAGTGACCATTAAATGTCAAAGCCAAGGGCTGCTGGATGAGAATGGCGCCTGTGTGGGCCACCAGCCAGTGGTCGGCACCGCCTCCGTGTCACCGATATGATCCCATACAGGAAAGGTTACTGAGATCCCATGAATACAGAGGGGTGGGTGCCACTAAGGCTTCAAAGACTAATGTCCCATGGTGCCAGACCACATCTCTGGCATTTAACCAAAGGAAGAATGGAATAATCATTACAGTTAAATGTTCACTTTGCGAAACTCTTGTATTCCACCAAGTTCTTGCAGACTTATTCTTTACTTGAAGTCCAAGTGAATAGAAAATATATTAGAATACAGATAGCCGATTCCTATACACATCTTGTAGAACTGTTCAAAATGTAAATTCAGTATTGGCAAATGAATAATCAAAATACGTTTTATTGAATAAACTTAATAAAATACATTTCCATCAGTTACTTTAGAATTGGCCATGGCTGGAGAGGAACAATACCGTTCTCATCAAACTTAGCAACAGTTTTCATGTTAAGCCACTCTGCTTTTTTTAATGCTTCACTCAGCAATATTCCAGCTATATGATGACGTTCTATAGATAATCAAGTGTGGACCAGACATTCAAGTGATTGACATCATGAGCATCAAGCTAAGCTGTTTGGATGTAATGGCATGCATTAACCACCAATACTTGGACCACCAAACAGATCCACTTTGTTACACATTATTATATGACACAGGCATATATGACACAGGCATCATTGGTTGAATGTTTCATCTTGGATGTCATGTAATATATGTTACATTTGGGATAACACTTTCTAAGTAAAGTACTGATTCTATTACTTTTGTTAGGTTGAGTCCCATCTGGGATTCATATACACACACTTTCAGAATCAGGCACCTGAAAGACAAATGCACACAAAGTTGACTCCAAGCACACCAAGTCAGCCATCCTTTTGTTAGGTTGAGCTGGACTCAGCCACTGCAACTTCCATTATTACATTTGGGACAGTTGTCATGGTTGCATCATGGTCATATCATGGTTATATCATGGCTAATATATAATTGGTTATGTCATGGTTTTAACATGGTTCTTTCTTGATATATCCTGATTAAATTATGGATGTATGAAGGTTATACCATAATCGTTATATCATAGTCACATATAAATCATAATATTTTATCCAGTTGGTTGGTTTATTGTTTAACACTGTGCTCAGCAATATTCTAGCTATATGGCAGACGTCTGTACATAATCGAGTCTGGACTAGACAATCCAGTGATAAGCTCTAAGCTACTAGGCAAGAAGGTTGTTGGTTTGTTGTTTAACGCCGCACTCAGCAACATTCTTGTTATATGGTGGCGGTCTGTAAATTATCAAGTCTGGACCAGACAAGGAGGTTGTTGGTTTGTTTGATGCCTCACTCAGCAATATTCCAGCTACAGGGTGGAGGTCTGTAAATTTTAAACTCTGGACCAGACAATCCAGTGATCAGCTTAAAGCTAATAGAATCATAGATCTATACAATTGGGATGCATGACGTGTCTACGATCCCACTTATAAGTCGCCTTTTACGACAAGCATGGGTTGCTGAAGACCAATTCTAACCCGGATCTTCACAGGTTTGTTTCATCAAGGATATATCTTGGTGATTTATACCATGGTTATATCTTGGTGATTTATACCATGGTTATATCTTGGTGATTTATACCATGGTTATATCTTGGTTATATCAGTGTGTTTGATCATGACTGTCATGGTTATATATCTTCAGGTTACATCATGGTGGGACAGCTTAATGTGGGTGGAAAGCCTGTGGTAAAACAAGCTGTAAAACTTGCTACTCTACTTAAACTGCCAGTACAAGATTTATGCTCTGATTAAAGAGTGAAGAAAACTTGTAAAAAATGCAAAGAACTAACATAATACCCACTCCACAATATCAGTTACTCCTGAGTAAAAAAATATCATGAAAACTAAACCACTCCAGCAATTACCAGCTTCAACAAGGTACTAAATAACTATACTGTATCTTGTTACAACAATTATGCACTTCTTTCAACAATGAGCCAATTGGCACTAGCCTCTTAAAGAACTGCATAAACAATGAGCAGGAAACAACAGTATAAAAGGAAGTATTTATTACACGCTGTGGGTGATCAAAGTCTTTTGATCATTTACCTTCAATGCATGCACTAACTGAATAGCACATTTGAGCTCATAACTAGAAAGGCATCATCTTAAATTTAAGCAAAGTTTATTTTTCTGCAAATCTCTTAAGCATCCTGCCTGGCAATGTGTATTCTGACTGACCGATTTCTCCGGCACCGCTGATAGAGGATCATAGAATGGGATTTCCCAGTGGCAGCTAGCACTATCCGGGCATACAGATAGGCAATTACCTTCGCAATTTCGCCATAGTTTGGGATAAGTAAACTTTCCCCAAATCTAGACTGTCATGCGATCATTTTGTGGATAGGATTGTCTTTCTGCCAACAGAATCTCATCAGTGAGGATGAACGTGGAGATATGTTCTCATTAGTATTTGATAATACAATGTTGAATCACAGCATCAGCGGTCTACGTCAAAGTCATTGTTAGAGCAAAGATCGGCATGAGCAGACAGCATGCTCTGTCTTAATTAGTTCTCATGACAGCATGATATACTAAGCTGTGCGTCCAGAAAATATTTTACGATTCCTTGATCAGTAGATTTGGAACAATGACATTAGTGATGAGCAGTATCTCAGTGTTTCATCTGTCAGACAGTGTGCTGTTTAGTGTAATCCTTTCAGAATTAGGCAAACTGATTGTTGATGTTGATGTTGATGTTGATGTTTGTGTCTTGTCTTGAGCAGAAGCTGCAGCCACTCAACAAACATTTCATTGTATGACAGCAGCCTATTTGTGGGTGTTTGCTGAGTTTTTGAGATCTTTCTCAGCAATAACTCAACTGTTTGACAGAGTTCCCGGTACAGGGCCTCGTTCTACAAACGATCATAATGATAAGGTGATCGTAGGTCCCATACTTAATAATTGATAAAATTAATTATAAAATTCACAATAAGGCAGGCAGCCTATTTGTGTGTGTTCCCAGACATTTTTACACCATGATCAGTCATATATCAGCTATTTGGTGGGGTAGCCTAATGGTTAAAGCGTTGGCTCGTCACGCCGAAGACCCGGGTTCGAATCCCCACATGGGCACAATGTGTGAAGCCCATTTCTGGTGTCCCCCGCCTTGATGTTGCTGGAATATTGCTGAAAGCAGCATAAAACCAAACTCAGTCAGTCAGTCAGTCAGGCCTATCCAGAGCGCCATTCCACAATTGATCTTAGTGATAAGGTGATCACAAGTCCCATACTTTATGAATGATAAAATAAATTCTTGAACTCACAATAATTCAGCCTATTTGTGTGTATTCCCATATATATTTACACCATGCTCAGCAATATTTTCAGCTATTTGACAGATTCCCCAGTCCAGGGCCTCATTCCACAAAGCGATCTTAGTGCTAAGGCAATCGTAAGTCCCATTCTTTAACATAGGGTTACGGTAATTGTAGTGCTGAGATGGCTTTGTGCTACTGGACACAGGTAAACATTCAAGTCTGGATGACCTTGTGTCATCACTGGTTTTCAGTAACTGATTCATACAATTTATATGGCTATTTTGCTATTTATGCCCAATGGGATCTGTTTAAGTAGATAATCAGGACTGATCTCACATGAAGCACTGCAAGGATCTCACATGAAGCATTGCAAGAGAATCCCAAATGAAAAACTGCAAGGACATCACTTGAAGCACTGCTAAGACATTTTGTGAAGCACTGAAAAGAGCATTACATGAAGCATTGCAAGGATCTCACATAAAGCATTGCAAGAGAATCTAAAATGAAAAACTGCAAGGACATCACATGAAGCACTGCTAAGACATTTTGTGAAGCACTGAAAAGAGCATTACATGAAGCACTGCAAGGACATCATGTGAAGCACTGCTAAGACATTTTGTGAAGCACTGAAAAGAGCATTACATGAAGCACTGCAAGGACATCATGTGAAGCACTGCTAAGACATTTTGTGAAGCACTGAAAAGTGCATTACATTAAAAACTGCAAGGATCTCACATGAAGCACTGCTTGGTCGTTTTGTGAAGCACTGAAAGGAGCATTACATGAAGCACTGCAAGGACATCACTTGAAGCACTGCTAAGACATTTTGTGAAGCACTGAAAAGAGCAGTACATGAAGCACTGCAAGGATCTCACATCATTGCAAGAGAAAGCAACTGAAAACTGCAAGGATCTCACATGAAGCACTGAAAAGACATTTTTACATGAAGCACATGAAGCACTGCAATTGTCTCTCCTGAAGCACTACAAGGTCATGTCATAAAGTATTGCAAGGGTATCTTCTGAAGTACATGTACTGTGAAGCATGGCATAAAGCACTGCAAAGGCATCTTGTCAGTCATGGAATGCCATCAAGAAACATTATTATAAGCAGCTCCACAGCCATAATGAGGAGATCTAAAACTCATGAAGCTAACTAAAACAATCATGCAGTTTCATTTAATGCTAGAAAAAAACTACCGTATATGACTGTAGATAAGCCAATTTTTAGTACCGAAGAAAAGCAGTGACTGTAGAAAGGGGTCACTTACTATTCAAAAAATAATGTTCAAGATATACCAGGAATGAATGTCAAGGTAACCTTGTTAGAATCCTCAAGGTTGTAGAATAAAGATTAACATTTACACACGTATCTCCCTACACTACGACTATCAAAGATTCCATATTCCTTAAACTTTGAGGAAACAATAAAAAATCTGATAATATAAAGATATAAATAAAGATCATAATCTATCAAGATTACAATTGTATAATTGGATGTCTTTTCATTATGTTCTTAAGGTCATACCATCGCCTGAGGAAACAATACAAAATATGGTAATATAAAGATATGTTAAAGTTGCGACCATAATCTGTTCAGATTAAATTGTATGACTGGATTTGCTTTCATTATGTTCTTAAGGGCATTAAGCACCATAAAGCTTCATAATCTTCTTAGTTCCATAGAGGGATGTAACCAGTAAATCAGGACTTCTACAACAGCTATTCTCTGTAAACGCAGGAGTTCTTAAAGGAGTGAGATTAATGAAGTTAACGCACATGAGACACGTTCAGTGAGGTAAAAACGTCAACAAAAGACATCCATGTTGGGGATGACAGAATCCTGACTCCACCACGTCACTGTGTGTGTCAGTGTTCTTAGTGTAGTCAGGCTTGCTTCAGCTCAATATCATTCCCTCTCCATATGTCATTCTGACGAATGTCGAATTTGAAAGTTTAAAAGATTTAAAACATTTGATTGGCACAGAATTATTTTTAAATAAGTTGGAGGAACTGATTACAACACAGCTTCTGGTTTGATTTAATTTTATATTTATCATAATTTGTTGCTCATTAGCAAATATAATGGACTCTGTACCTTAATAAATATTTTCTTTTTGTGATATATTTTTAAGCCTTGTTACGAAATGACTTTTTCAACAAAAAATCCTTTTTGCAAAGGTTATCTTGTAGCAGTCAAGTAACAAAATCTTTAATATGTTTGGGTTTAATGCAGCCAGGGAATCAAACCTTCACTCTCATAGCATGTGATTTATCCACTGGACCACCGACACAGTCCCTTAAAGCAGGTTGAGTTGCTGCGATGTATCAGTCAATGAGTCTTCACCATTAACCTACATCATGTATTCTAATTTAGATGTACTGGTATGTCTTGAGTCATTACACTACATTGCAAATGTAATTACTGATAACAGAATGTTTCTAATTTAATCTTAAGTGTAATCTATAAACTGAGGTTGGGTTGGAAACATGTCTCGTTAACATTCTGGCATAACTTCAGAAGAATGTTATTTTAATGTTTGTGTGGAATCGGGTCAGAAACTGTGTAGGTGTAGAAATATTTCTATGAAAGCATTGCCTCCTTTCATGCCATCAGTGGTTGCTATGAAACAACATGGTAAGATTCATCTGGACAGTCAGTTTATTCAGTTGCTTTCACCTAATTAGAGAAAAATGATGTTTTAATTTTGGGGGCATTTAGTAACATATGACATTAACACAGTTTTACAAATCCTGCCACAAGATGGACTTAGTGTAGTCACTGAAATTATTTTTTACATTTTTTTTAAACACAAGACAGGGAATCTGTTTACTGAAAGCATGAAGAAATGATTAAAACAATTCAGACTAACGTGTGGTAGACTTGATGAACAGTTTCAATTATGTCTGTCAATGTCTGTGTTGGTTGAAAGTCTGTATGGGTTGAATGTCTGTATGAGTTGAATGTGTCTGTGAATGTCTGTGTTGGTTGAAGGTTGAAGGTCTGTTGAGTTGAATGTCTGTGTTGGTTGAATGTCTGTGTGGGTTGAAGGTCTGTTTGAGTTGAATGTCTGTGTTGGTTGAATGTCTGTGTGGGTTGAATGTCTGTGTTGAGTTGAATGTCTGTGTCGGTTGAAGGTCTGTGGGTTAAAGATCTGTTTGAGTCTGTTGGTTGAAGGTCTGTATGGGTTAAAGGTCTGTGTTAGTTGAATGTCTGTGTCGGTTGAATGTCTGTATGGGTTGAATGTCTGTATGAGTTGAATGTCTGTGTGGGTTGAAGGTATGTTTGAGTTGAATGTCTGTATGGTTTCAATGTCTGTGTGGGTTGAATGTCTGTGTTAGTTGAATGGTTGTATGGGTCGGAGGTCTCTATGGATTGAATGTCAGTGTGGATTGAAGGTCTGCATGAGTTGAAGGTCTGTGTGGGTTGAATGTCTGTATGAGTTGAATGTCTGTGTGGGTTAAAGATCTGAAGGTCTGTATGGGTTTGAAGTCTGTGTTGAATGTCTGTGTGGGTTGAAGGTATGTTTGAGTTGAATGTCTGAGTTGAAGAATCTGTATGGGTCTGTGAGGGTCTCTGTGGATTAGAATTGAAAAGTGTGGATTGAAGGTGTGGGCATGAATGCCTGTTGAAGGTCTGTGAGGGTTGAATGTCTGTGTTAGTTGAATGGTTGTATGGGTCGAAGGTCTCTATGGATTGAATGTCAGTGTGGATTGAAGGTCTGCATGAGTTGAAGGTCTGTGAGGGTTGAATATCTGTATGAGTTGCATGTCTGTGTATGTTGAAGATCCATATGGGTCAGAGATCTATATGGGTCAGAGATCCATATGAGATGAAGGTCAGTATAGAGCAAAGATCTGTGCGAGTTGAAGGCTGATATAGAATCTCATTACACGGAGTATTTGTGCACGCTCAGATAAGAGCAGCACTGACCAAGGTCTGTCCCCAGAGCTAAGATCTGTAGCAGCACCTGAGGTGTCGCCAGAAATACAAACATGAAAAGTCAGCATGTCTCCTCAGGTTCTGTGGTCAAGATACCATTGAGAGATCAATAGTTCCTTTATGTCTTGGATTACAGCATAACAGGGAGATAATATATTTACACCATGGGTGAGTCCATATCAGATTTTTTCTGAATATAAAATAAAATAAAAATCATGATTTGAATCAGCTCATACAGACTTGAGCTATAACACATAAACATGTAAATTATAAAATTAACTTTATCATGACCCAAGGCTAAATGAGTCACAAAAGAAGATGAGCAGTGTATTGTATTAACACACTGACATTTAAAGTCAGTGTATCAGTAAAGTGGGGAATTATGGTAACAATAAGCAGTGGGTTTAATCCACTATCCCCAAAAATTGATGCTTATATCAATGTAGTGACTGATATGACTGATTAGTGTTTTCCTGATAAACATCAGATTATTTGACATTGAAGAAATGATAACAATATATGGATAAACAGCTTGTTTATTACAATGGCAACAACGTTTCGGTGAAGGTTCCAACATCATTATCAGGACAGTAGGGTAGCCCAGTGGTTAAAGCATTGGCTTGTCACACCAAAGACCTGGGTATGATTCCCCACATTGTTACAATGTGTGAAGCCCATTTCTGGTGTCCACCGTCGTGACATTGCTGGAGTATTGCTAAAAGCATCATAAAACTAAACTCACTCACCACTAATATTTTTACCAAGCATCGGATGAACCAACGAAACATCGCTCCCATTGTAATTAAGAAGCTGTTCACCCATTGTTATCCTTTGTCAGTGACCCAGCTTCTAAATGCCTCTCAAAGAAACATTTGACATGGTTATCTGGAACATGACTCCATCATTCACCGCTGATAACAGTTATAACTCTTGGATCATCTTGTGTAACTACACAACACTGAAAGAGGCAAACAGCATGGCAGGGATCTATGGCCCTGATAATGATACACTCCTCCTGGGATACAGAAAGAAGGGAGAACAGCATTACCTCACAGATGGTATGATGATTCCAATTTCCAATGTTAAGTAGAGGTGTTTTTAACTCAGTAGTACCGTAGTTTATTCACATCAGGTAATTACTAAATAATTTCCTGAATTTTGAGGTAATTATCATTACTTTGAAGTTTTCATTTACTACTCGTCACAAGGAGGGCTTCCTGTACACTGCCCAATGTCCCGGATGGATGGAAAACCAGTAAATCTAGTTTTGATCATAATAATAAGAAACTTCAATAAAGGATCTAGAGTACAATGGGGAGTTTGGTGTCAGTATATATAATAGTTTTACAATGAAATTATACATATCAAGGTTGGATACACCTTTTGAAGAGTGAATGAGTGAGTTTAGTTTTACCCCGCACTCAGCAATATTCCAGCTATATGGCAGCGGTCTGTAAATAATCGAGGCTGGACCAGACAATCCAGTGATCAACAGCATGAGCATCGATCTGCACAATTGGGAACCGATGACATGTGTAAACCAAGCCAACGAGTCTGACCACCCTATCCCGTTAGTCGCCTCTTACAACAAGCCCTTTTGAGGAGGGGGAGGGGAACAGGGTTTGCACAAATTGTATAATTGTCCTGGTACATGTATATAGAAATATATGCGATGAAGAAACCATCCTCAAGTTTGGGTCACAATTGTGGTAAAATAAGACCAGATAACCACTATTTTTTCATTTATTTATTATTTCTAATTATCTAAAGGGGTAAACTTGCATATATACATTAAACAACATGATATTCTGATTTATGTCATTTTGAGAGACATTATACTATACTTTCTATAACGAACTGGTCATAGTATCAAACATACACAAAACACTGGCACCAGTAAAGTACATTCTATCAGAGATTTTTATTACAGAAACAATGTTCTTAAATGGTCAAGTTTTTCAAAGAATCAGTATTTTTGCATTACATCAGTCCTGGTTAAAATTTTAAAATTTATTTGAAAACTGCTAATTTGGAGCATACATGTTTTATAACAATATCTTGTATAAAACAAGTACAACAGTATCCCATTCATGAGCTAAATCATCTAACATGTAATGCCAAATCCTAAGAAAATTTCACCAGGTACTGTATACACAGACTACAATATTTACAAAAATTCAAATTACTTTAAGCACTACCGGTAATTTAAATCTAAGAGTACAGAATTAAGGTATTGTGAGATTGATAGCTTGCATACATATAGGAAGTTTGAGCATTTCAGTGACTAAATCATCAAATTATGAAAAGGATTATGCAACAAAATATGTTTTCAAAAGGAAATTCAGAACAATATATGCCAATGAAATTAGTTGTCAGAGTTGCGAATCAAAGCAACGTATTGACAAAGATGACATATAATCAGTAAAAAGTATCAACCAATAAAATTGCTTGGTATTTCTGACTATCAGAAATAGATAAAATATTATTATTTAGTATAAAAGTAAAAAGGGTTATCTATTGACTATTTGTCTCACCTTTCTGACCCTCTTCATTTTGTGCTTCTCCTCGGATCCCATAGCCACAGACATTTCTCAGCCACACAAACAGGTGAATCTAAGACACAGCATATCAAAACACAATCTCCAGCTTCCTTCACCCAACTGCATCCATCCTAGCATCCCTCATTCCACAGTAATCAGAATACCACACAATAATCCACACACTTCATGCACTGATTCTTGGAGTTACCAAACTGTTGGCGTCAATGGTCAAACCATGCTGAAGCATCACAGCAGTATGAAAACTCCTGACAGTGTTAAAGAGTGATAAGGCACTGCATTCAGCGATATGCGAGACGGTCATAGCAAGTCAATACTCGTAGCACACGTCCTCTGTCCCTAGTAACGTGTTGTCGGCTGGACCTTCCTCTCATTATCCAAGGCACAAACCATTAGCTGTCCCTGGCTGCTTGACTAAACTCTCCGAAAGGATCAAGTATTAGTCAAGGCTTAGCATTAAGACGATACAACCATAACTCTCCTCTCAGTGAGGTAAACATCTCCCTGAACTCTCTCTCGCTTTGCTGGGATCGTTTTTTTACTACCTCTCTTAAAAACAATTTGCCTTTAATTTAGAACGGATCTTTAGAGTCTTCTCTTAAAAGTAATATGTCTTCACTCCCTGAATGACTGCCAGGGAAGCTGGATCTGGTTACCAAACTGAAAATACTTGCGTAGTAAGTTGTCAACGAGACAGTGATCCCATGATACTTTCTGCGGCAAGTCCAAGATTGTAAATAAGAGGTAACAAAGGAAAGGCTGGTTCTGTGGCAAGTCATCAGCTGGAGGTGATTTATTGTCGCTATCCTTCACTCTAACCAACAACCTAGGCAGGGATTGTAGATTCAATATGATTTATTTTGTAGACATAGAAAGAAATATCATGGAAAGTTCATGATTAACCACCTGGCATTACTATTCAAACACACTGTATTTAATCAGTATATTTGATTCATCTTTAAGATGAAATATATATTACTGAAGGGCACATCATAACTCTACACAGGTATTAATCAATGACCATTGGTCATTCTTTGGGGAGGGGAGGTCGGGGGTCTGAAATTTTGTATGGAGGCTAAAAATTTTCTCAGCAACAGAAAATAATACAGGATACTTTTTCTGAACATATCTATAGTCAAAATCTTTATAAAATATCTAGCATCAATGTAAAAACGTTTATCAAGCATTTTCTGGAACAATGTATATGTTTCAATAAAATCCCCGACCCCTTCACCAGAATGGTTTGTCCCAGTAAATCTGCACTGTTTCCCTAAGCTTTTAAGCTTATCAAACTTGACATGAGCAGCACAGTTGCATGTCCAAGGTAAATAGCTAGGACCACATTCCTATAGAGTACATTAACTATGGACGTTAGTTAAAAGATGAGACCTTTTCACTGAACTGGTTGATTGAAAGCATCCTTGTGTCCTAATTAGTTCAATTAGGCAGAAGTAGACAATTGTAAATGACCCTGTGAAATAAATGTCATTTTGACACAGTATATATGAACTTTAATGCAGCTAACTAGCGGCCTATCAGTGCAGCGATCAAATTAAATGCCCTCCAAGTCATCCCAATATCATTGACCTGTGGACCAAGATCAATAGTTCCACTTGATCATGTTCCAAGACTTCCATGTTCAGGCTCCTTAACTGATAGCCAGGCAATGTCATTAACATGGGCAGAGATTCATGACTTTTGTGAATTTTAGTGATCAAGATGAATACAGGTCCTCGGACTGACTTACAACTGACGGTCCTGTACACGACGAAAATGTTGATATTTTGTTGAAGGAGCTGAATATTGTTGAATGACTGACTGAGTTGGTTTTACGCCGCTTTTAGCAATATTCCAGCAACATCATGGCGGGGGACACCAGAAATGGGCTTCACACATTGTACCCATGTGGGGATTCGAACCCGGGTCTTCGGCGGGACGAGCCAATGCTTTAACCACTAGGCTACCCCGGGACCAGAATATTGTTGAAGGATTGATGCCTATAGCTATGATTACTAACATGATTCTCCTTGCGTATACTTATGATATGTGACCGCCTCCATGGTGTAGTGGTTAGAGCGTCCGCCCAGCGAGAGCGGAAGGTCGCGGGTTCAATCCCCGACTGTGTCATACCAAAAGACGTTAAAATATGGTACTTGTTATTCCCTGCCTGGCGCTCGGCATTAATGGGTACAACAAGGACTGGTCGGCTCGGAGTCAGTATAATGTGTCTGAGTGGGGTATTCATGCTTCACTGAGGCATGGTATCTCAGTGGGCTAGCACTATAAAACCAGCTTAAGTCTGGGCTAGTACAAGCAGCTGCACATACACATACACACGCATGTACGTCATCATATGAGCAAAATATTCTTAACCACGACGTTAAACCCAATTTCACCTCACCTCACTTATGATATGCAGGGATTGTTCTACCATGAACTCCCCATGGGCAGTTACAGTCAGGATAGATCCACAGTCCGCACTTGATTGCTACAGCCAGGAGGAAGGTAGCATCACCATGCACCCAAACGATAGATAATTTTCAATCCTAGTGTCTTTTTAATGAATTTTGATGTTCCCATGGTGATATTTGGTTCCATTGTGTCCACTGGTGGCCATATTGGCTGCCATATTGGATTTCGAATGAAATTTATAATCAGCATATCTTGTGATCTAGACATGGCATAAAAATATGCATGGACCTGTTCTTTCGACTTTAGTATTCTCAAAGCAATCACAGGCAAAATTTAACTATGAAATTCCAGGCTGGTTCATCAAGGGTGGAAACTGGACTTGTGTACACAGTTAGCTCCCTTGCTTTGGGAAGTGTCACATGTGGGTGAGTGAGTTTTATGCTGCTTTTAGCAATATTCCAGCAATATCACCAGAAATGGGCTTCACACATTGTGTCCATGCAGGGAATCAAACCCGGGCCTTCAGTGTGATGAGCGAATGCTTTAACCACTAGGCTACCCCACCGCCTCTGCCTTGAGAAGAGGTGCCTGGTAATATAAGCATATTGTGGTTGCTGTAATAACCTGGCACAATTTCCTGTTATGCATAAGCTGTGTCATCATACCCTGGGTAAGCTAATCATTACATGATAGTTTTCGGGTTCACAAGGCCGGTTGTGTAGATAAAACTTGAATATTGCTGACTGTGCATAAAGCAATCATTCACTCACTAACCCACAGCAGTTTAAACATAAGGAGAAATTGGGTTCAAAGTCACGTTCAAGGTTATATGTTGTTTTTTGGCTGTTTGTACTAGTGAGTGAGTGCACTGGGATTCACGCTGCTTTTAGCAATATTCCAGCAATATCACAGTGGGGACACCAGAAATGGGCTTCACACATTATGCCCATGCGGGGAATCAAACCCGGGTCTTCGGCGTGATGAGTGAAGCTTTAACCACTAGGCTCACCTAGTCTGGTCTAATGCAGATGTTATAGTTGTAAGATGCCATACAGCAGTTTAAGATATATGCCACACAGACAAATTATACTACCAGACAAGGTAACTATAAGCATCCATAACAAGCTAACATAGTGGAGTTATTTTCAACTACCAAAACATCCCGACGAAGTTCACTGTGACTTCCTCAACTCTGAAGCATGACTTCCTCAACTCTGAAGCATGACTTAAACATAATCAATAAATCCTAAAGTTATTAATTTGAAATAATCAGATGTTATTTTTTCTTAATTTATTTCAATTTTTTATTAATTTAAATTCATTTCAAGTACAACTCACTTTTAATTCAATATTCAACTTTGTGGAAATTATTATCTGTTTGCCAGTACACCTTTTTGAAAGGAAAATTGAAACAAATTCTTTTGGTTTAATCCTGTTTTCTCACCAATGGAGTATCAGGTCTTAATGATTAGGAGACATAAGATTAAAATAAACATTTTTGAAAATTATCAATGAATATTGAACTTTTTCAGACAGTGTCCTTTTTAGCAAGCTCTCCTAAAAGACACTATAATAAAAAACACAGAATGTGTCTTACCTCAAAACAAAAGAGAAAGGAAGAGAAAAGGAAAGAAAAAGACTATTGGATGATTCATTCGGATATAAGAACCTTCAGCACTGAATCTAGGTATCAATGGTTCCTGAACTACAACAGCAATCCCTATACACACCAACAAATCTAACTTCTCCGTAGAACTACCCGTAAATCTAATCAATGCTGACTTGTGGGAGGCCTTAGCAATCACACCAGACCTGATCTGAATTCCTCATCTTGTGACCGTGATAAATGGTCAGAGAGATAGCCCCACACTGACATCCACTTGTGCATTTAAACAAGCCATTACTTCCTCCAGTGTTGCTGTCACCAGCTGATTGAAGGCGAGGGGTCGTTTGTCACGGTCTTACATTTGTATGGTGCTGTTAATGTGTGACTTGGTGTCATTATCATGACTTATGGTCTGGACTTGTTGATTGCAGAATGGGTATTCTTCGGTGAGAATGGATTCTTCACTGTGTATCTGTATCATTAATGAGATATGGTTGTGTTATTATATTCTGTGATGAGATGTCGTTAGAGCAGACAAAATGTTGTTGGTTTCGTTAGATCAATGTAGGTTTTAGTCATTATGCTAACAAACATGCTTGAGACCAAGCATAAAGAAGTGATCATTTACAAGATGACTTCATGTCAATTTCCTGAAAGAAATCATTGCAATAAATCAATAACTTGACATGTTCAAAATATATGTTCAAGATATTTTCAAACATAGTGAGGACAAGGCAAGTGTAGTGAATTGAAAACTAGTTTGATGATGACAGTCTTGTGTTTCTTGAGGTCATCTTGATAGTCTTGTGTTTCTTGGGATCACCTTGACAGTCTTGTGCTTCTTGAGGTCATCTTGATAGTCTTGTGTTTCTTGAAGTCACCTTGATAGTCTTGTGTTTCTTGAAGTCACCTTGACAGTCTTGTGTTTCTTGAGGTCATCTTGATAGTCTTGTGTTTCTTGGGATCACCTTGACAGTCTTGTGTTTCTTGAGGTCATCTTGATAGTCTTGTGTTTCTTGAAGTCACCTTGACAGTCTTGTGTTTCTTGAGGTCAACTGGACAGTCTTGTGTTTCTTGAGGTCATCTTGATAGTCTTGTGTTTCTTGAGGTCATCTTGACAGTCTTGTGTTTCTTGAGGTCACCTTGACAGTCTTGTGTTTCTTGAGGTCATCTTGACAGTCTTGTGTTTCTTGGGATCACCTTGACAATCTTGTGTTTCTTGAGGTCATCTTGATAGTCTTGTGTTTCTTGAGGTCATCTTGATAGTCTTGTGTTTCTTGAAGTCACCTTGACAGTCTTGTGTTTCTTGAGGTCATCTTGATAGTCTTGTGTTTCTTGAAGTCACCTTGACAGTCTTGTGTTTCTTGAGGTCATCTTGATAGTCTTGTGTTTCTTGAGGTCACCTTGACAGTCTTGTGTTTCTTGAGGTCATCTCGATAGTCTTGTGTTTCTTGAAGTCACCTTGACAGTCATGTGTTTCTTGAGGTCATCTTGATAGTCTTGTGTTTCTTAAAGTCACCTTGACAGTCTTGTGTTTCTTGAGGTCACCTTGACAGTCTTGTGTTTCTTGAGGTCATCTTGACAGTCTTGTGTTTCTTGAAGTCACCTTGACAGTCTTGTGTTTCTTGAAGTCATCTTGACAGTCTTGTGTTTCTTGAAGTCATCTTGTCATCTTGATAGTCTTGTGTTTCTTGGGATCCCCTTGACAGTCTTGTGTTTCTTGAGGTCATCTTGATAGTCTTGTGTTTCTTGGGATCATCTTGACAGTCTTGTGTTTCTTGAGGTCACCTTGACAGTCTTGTGTTTCTTGAGGTCATCTTGATCGTCTTGTGTTTCTTGAAGTCACCTTGACAGTCTTGTGTTTCTTGAAGTCATCTTGACAGTCTTGTGTTTCTTGAGGTCATCTTGACAGTCTTGTGTTTCTTGAGGTCATCTTGACAGTCTTGTGTTTCTTGAAGTCACCTTGACAGTCTTGTGTCTCTTGAGGTCATCTTGACAGTCTTGTGTTTCTTGAGGTCATCTTGACAGTCTTGTGTGGTTTCTTAAGATCACCTTGATAGTCTTGATAGTTGTGTTTCTTTAAAGGTCACATGCAACCAAAAAATCAAACATAATTCAAACACAATTATCACTTATTCATGACATATAATATACATTGCTGGTTATGAAAAAACATATAAACAAAATTATAAGCGTATAATCGCAAATCAAAAGTGCAATATTTTGTACTTGGGTTTACTTCCCAAGAAACGAAGCAGCCGGGATACCGAACCCAGTCAGAGCGGGTGGATGTGCCCTCAAGTGTAACGGCTGGTTCATTTGCAGATGCCCTAACGGCTCATTGTGTGTGTATATATAGAGATGTTGGATTTTGTAAATACATGCTCATTTTTTGTGTATAACATTTTGCAATCAACAGACATCATAACATGTCATGTGTTCAAGTATCTGTGAAATTACATAATGTGACAGAGACCGTACTCGGGCCATAAATCAATGCATTTTGTTTATGGTGTATAGCCTGATTGGTGTTAAGTTCAAATTGCATGTGGTCAGTGATAGCAGCTGTGTATTGAATATGGTCATTAGCAGACAGGCAGGCAGACACACAGGTGTCAATAAAACAAGACATTGAGTTTTGTCTGTGACAACGACATATCTATATCACAGTTAGAAATTCTGTCAACGCTAAATAATGACATTGCTTTTAAGTATCGAACTGAGAAAGTGACTCGGTAAGAAGAACGTGTGGTGAAATAGACAAATTAAATTATATAAACAGTTAATCTACTGTCATAACATATAAAAAGCTCGCGCCTGTGAGATATCAACAAAACATTAGAAAAATAGCTCACACCAAAGCCTTCACCGAGTATTCACCGGACAACCCACTTCCAAGCTGCGCTGAACCTATTTCACTGCGCATCGTGCTATGAGCGCCAGCGCAGCTGTTGAAACCAGTTTTCCCAAAAAGTTGGGGAAAATTAGTGAAACGCTTGAACTCGACCAGGCGGTTTTTCATCGCGTTATTTTTCAACTTTATAAGTTGAATTTGCATTTTTGACGATTTGTTTCGGTAAGTCCATACCGAAAGGTATCAGAATCTGCAAAGTGTTTTACGTTGCATGTGACCTTTAAGTCAAAAAACCTCACCTCACCCAACTATACTCAAAACTGGAAATGAAACCCCTCTTAATCAACAGGTTTAGATATGTTTGTCCTAAACCTTATGGGTCAATGGTCCAAATAACACCAAAATCAAAATCTCAACTTACATTACTCCAAAGATTGTAACCTTTGATTTCCTATAAAACATGTCTAAATTGGGCACTGAATAAACATGCATGTCCACTAGACTGAAATTAACCTCTCAGAACAGAAATGTTTCTCATGCAGCTTTATGAGAGTTTCTCTTAGCCCTCAGCAATGTATTGTCTGTTTACCCTAAAGTCACATTTTAAAGGATGTTTACACTTAAAATTTATTAAGACAGTCAGAACCTTCAATCAACAGTTGTTTATATTTGTCTCTTCTTAGTATTTTGCTGGTAGGAAGTGGACAGAGTTGATTGAATTGTTTACATGGTCTCCTGTTTACTGCATTATGTTTGTGAATATTGATAACATCGGTTTGACTGGATCCTGGTTCCTGTGGTACATCCATTGTATGTAGAGGAGGAAGCTAGCAGCAACAGATAGCATCTTGGAAGCACTGGGGAAGTCAATGAACACATTCAAGTCTGTATCCTGAGTTAAGGTTAAGCATTGTACTAGCTTCCTGCTACAAATGCTGATTACTATGTCACATACTGAACTAGTTTCCTGTGTAATATCACACCTGGTACTAGCTTCCTACTACAGATGTTGGTGGTATATATACACACAGATGTTGGTTATTACTGGTACTACTACTTCCTGCTTCCTACAGATGTTGGTTATTACATCACACACTGTACTAGTACTAGCTTCCTACTGTACTAGCTTCCTACAGATGTTGGTTATTACATCACACACTGTGCTGGCTTCCACTACACACTGTACTAGCTTCCTACTACAGATGTTGGTTATTTATTACATCCACACACTGTGCTGGCTTCCTACTACAGATGTTGTTATTTATTACATCACACACTGTACTAGCTTCCTACTACAGATGTTGGTTATTACATCACACACTGTTTGTACTACAGATGTTGTTATTAATTCACAGAGATGTTGAGCTTCCTACTTTTGTATTTGTAATTGCGAGCTTTTTGTGCTAATTTGAATTTTTGGTGAACTTCTTGGACTAGTTTGCATTTCAGGTGAGCTTCACAAACTTGTTTTTACTGAAGGTAAGCCTTATATATTAGTTTGTATTTCAGGTGTATACTTCATAAACTGGTGTATATAACAGGTAAGCCTCGAGAAATGCCAATGTATGTCAGGTGAGCTTCACAAACGTGTTTGTTTTCACCAGGTAAGCTTCACAGACTGGTTTGTATAACAGGTGACAGGTGTCATAGGTGAACATCATGGTATGTTATTGAGATAATGTTCAAGTGTTCTAGTTCCCTGAGCAGCAAACAACCACCACCTGATGCTGTCCGCTTCAGCATCCAGTCCGTATCTCTACAGTTCTCCTTAACTCACAAAACCCTGGTATCTACATCTGTGTTGAACTCCATCTTGCCTACTTCTGTTGGCAACTCATCAGACGAGATACATCTCGGTCATGCACTTCAAATATTGCTCCCCAGCTTATCCTCTCATGTCACTCAGCTAAATCTGTAGTATCTCAGCAGACTTATATTTCATTATTTGTTTCCAAATCTTCCAAATTCAATGTAGACGGTCGAACAAAATATCAACATAATTTTCAACGTTAGGACTGACTGACTGAGTTGGTTTTACGCCGCTTTTAGCAATATTCCAGCAACATCACGGCAGGGGACACCAGAAATGGGCTTCACACAATGTACCCATGTGGGGATTCGAACCCGGGTCTTTGGGGTGACGAGCCAACGCTTTAACCATTAGGCTACCCACTGCCCCCCTGCTATTAATGAATGAAAAATTACAGCTCCAAACATTATATTATCAATCACTTGATGGTCTGTTCCAGACTTGATTATTTGTCTATATTATATTAAATAATCAATAAATAGTGAGACACACTGTCACAGTTTATAATTCCTTACAGTTCCTGAAAAAGATATCAAGATTCTAAAGCTGATATTTAACTTTAAAATTAGTGTAATCATTAATTCCTTGATTAGGTGTAATCATTAATTACTTGATTAAGTGTAATTATTGGAATTCTTTACAAAAGGATCATCCCATGCTTTGTGTTCACTCACAGTCGAAAAACTCTAACAAAGATCCAATGCTGACATCTAACCATTTACAATGCAGAATCATACATGAACATTATGTGATTCACTAATCATATTCTATGCCTTGGAAGGTTCCGATTGAAGATTTTTAGATCATTAATCAATATTAAGACACAAAAGATTTCATCAAGGGAAATAATCCACAATCTGCCTGACAACAGGGGACCCAAGGGATTTTCCACATGCAAATTCCTGCACCCTGTAAATCTAAAAATGTAAAATGGATGCATAAAAACACAGAATGCATCCACTGGGACAAAGACAATTTGCAAGTTTATTTCGCATTGAATTTGCTATTTGATCATTTCATTTCACTTAAAATTATTTTGCTTTATGAAAAATGTAAAAATACAATATAAAGAAAAATGTTTCACAATCTTCTACTGCATGCACTTGTAGAGTCATTGTTGTTTTATTCTTTCAGTGAGATGCTCCAGTACAGATTCAAATGAGGCTTGATAAAGGTTACATTTGTACTGAAAACTGTACTGAAACGTTCCACTGCAAGAATAATAAAAGTAATGAAATCTGTTACCATTAATTACTCAATAAGCTGACAGTGTCTTCACCTTTGCAATAACCAAATTGCACTTACATAATACTGAAGGCATGTAAATGTACTGGAGAAGATTTATGATAATTTGCCAATTCCATGTGAGTGTTCTAGAGCAATGGAGCCACTGTCAGTACGCAGCCCGATCACCTAGTACATTAGACATACACCGCTAATCTCTGCTTTAATGCTCTAGAGTCTAATGCAATTGCTTCTTATAACCAGTCTTTGATTGACAGGTGGTCTAATGGTAAAACCTGCAGGCATGTAGATATCTGACCAAAATGTCTGGTTGGGAGAGCCATCATGGTGCTTCAAGCTTAATCTGGTTAGTTGTGGACATTGTACGAGAGAACTCTCTCAGTTGTCATGGAGGGACTATGACAGAAAATATCCTCCATACCATGGAGGTTTGGGGTTGTCAAGAGTCTAATCTCAATGTAATGAAACTAATCTCTCTGACAGACTTCAGAACATATATTTAATAACAACCACCCCTGTCCTATTCTCATCCCCTTTTATTAGCCAGTAGTCTTTGATCCCCAACTCTGAAACTAAAAGACTAACCATTTTGGTATTAAGCCATTTTCTGCATGTGCTTAGTCACTTTATGTTATGAATATTTGTCCTTCTCCGAAAAGTCACAGGTCCCTTCAGTCACAGACATGGCTCCTACTTGATTGTGTGCCACAGCAAAACATGTTTTCTTTTCTATATACCTCTGTGACACCAGGGACACCAGAAATGGGCTTCAAACATTGTACCCATGTGTGGAATCGAACCCGGGTCTTCGGCGTAACGAGCGAATGCTTAAACCACTAGGCCACATCACTGCCCCAACCACAACAGGACTCAAGTAGACCCAGATTACAACTGGTCTTCAGCAACCCATGCTTGTCATGAGAGGCGACTAATGGACTTTGGTGGTTGAAGCTTGCTGACTTGGTTGACACTGTAATAATTTCCCAAATGTGCTCATGATTTTAATCACGAGATTGTTTGGACCAGAGGGGTGGTGGGGTAGCCTAATGGCTAAAGCGTTGGCTCGTCACGCCGAAGACCCGGGTTCGATTCCCCACATGGGTACAATGTGTGAAGCCCATTTCTGGTGTCCCCCGCCGTGATGTTGCTGGAATATTGCTAAAAGCGGCGTAAAACCAACTCAGTCTGTCAGTCCTAACGCTGAAAATTATGTTGATACTCAGTCAGTCAGTCAGTCAGTCTGGACCAGAGTCGATTATTTACAGACTGCTGTCATATAACAGAATAATGCAGAGTGCAGCATTAAACAACAAACAAACAAAACTAACAGTCCACAAAGATGTCACTATTACGCAATCCTTTCTGCTTGAGGCTTAGAATATATTAAACTACCCTTGCAGGACTTTCTTCTTTATTTAAAACTATATTTCATGAAATATATTTCAGTTTGCACAACCCTCTAAATTGGTTTGGCATTGATACTGAAAAAGCTCACTTTTGAAAAATGTTCAAATAAAAAATGGTTTTAATTGGTGTATGTATTAAGCCAGGTAATTTACTAACATACAACAGTACTTGATATTCCACAGCACAGTCACATCCTTGAATCTTTAGTGTCTAAGAGAAGGCCACAGACACAAAAATAACACATAATTTGACTTACATTACTGCAAAAACAAATTCTGACGGACATCCCCTTAGTCCATTCATATTAGCAGTAAATTGTCTCTTATCCAATGCCCTGACTCTGAAGTAGGTGTTGCTGATACAAGATCCCTAAAATAACCCGCCTCCTGGATGAATCTCTGATAGCTGTCAGTTCCAGCACTGTCTGACCATTACCTGGTCCGATCTGCTTCCTCCTAAGATACATCTCTGGAGGGAAGCATCTCTATATACCCTCAAGGTCCTGTACTATCAACTAGCATTTTTTCAGCAACATACACGAGTATTATATTTCTCTTAATATGCATCCAGCTGTGTTGGGTCCCATGAAGATCTGCTTTGGACTTGGTCTTTAGCTGATATTGTCTTAATAGTCTACAAAAGGTATGGGGTTGCAAGGCTGAGTGAGGTTGAGTGCATGAGTGGTTGATCAGTGAGTGGTTGAGTGAGTGAGTGGTTGACTGAACGGTTGAGTGAATGGTTGAGTGAGTGAGTGGTTGAGGTTGGTTGAGTATGTGGTTGGTGCATGAGTGATTGAGTGAGTGAATGGTTGAGTGAGTGGTTGAGTGAGTGAGTGAGTGGTTGAGTGAGTGAGTGGTTGAGGTTGGTTGAGTACGTGGTTGGTGCATGAGTGAGTGGTTGAGTGAGTGGTTGAGTGAGTGGTTGAGTGAGTGAGTGGTTGAGTAAGTGGTTGAGTGAGTGTTTAAGTGAGTGGTTGAGTGAGTGACTGAGGTTGAGTACATGGTTGGTTGAGTGGTTGAGTGTGTGGTTGGTTGAGTGGTTGGTTGAGTGAGTAAGTGAGGTTGAGTAAATGGTTGGTTGAGTGCATGAGTGGTTGAGTGTGTGGTTGGTTGAGTGGTTGGTTGAGTGAGTAAGTGAGGTTGAGTACATGGTTGGTTGAGTGTGTGGTTGGTTGAGTGAGTGAGTGAGTGAGGTTGGTTGAGTATGTGGTTGGGTGAGGGGTTGAGTGAGTGAGTGGTTGAGTGAGTGAGTGAGTTTATTGCTGCTGTGAAGAGTATTCCACTTCTTATGACAGCATGTCAACATCATCTACAAGGATTGCCCTTTAACTCTTACACTTCTCCTTCAGCATAGTAAGAGTATTGTGGTATACCATTCTAAGGAATGCACCTGCGTTTAGACGTATTTGCATAACATGGAGTCTGTTTTAACTGAGCATAACAAAGAGAGCTAACAAAGCGACTCTGAAATACATGTGCCATAATTCACATTTACATAAAGTTAAGCGATTTTAAAATTAGTTTTGCATGTTTTCTTCCATACAATGAGAAACAAAAAATACAACAAGGCATTATATATACATGGCCATTCCAATCTCATTTAAACTACATGCTTTAAATGCCATTATATTTCCCCGCCTGGTGCCGATGTTCAATCTAGCTATAGCTGATTATCTCTCTGGTGAGTTGGATCCCATAGCTGTAAAAGCAAACTGACTTCATGTGTCTCTATAGTGACCAGATTTATTCAAGATCTTGCACCATCATGGCTGCAGGAGAACTTTGTAGTTTCACCCTCAAGATAAAATATGGCAGAAAACCTTCTAGAATAAACTCATTAATGTCCCAGCTGTCACTCTTGTTTGTAAAGATACTGCATCAGCGTTATATGTTCCTTTGTGCAGGACTTTCAAGTTGCATTGAAGGACTATTTATTACACCAACCTGTTAATCAGCTCTTGTGATGGCTGGAAAATTATTTTTAACAAATGCTGCCAATTTTTTGGGGTAGAAATCCACCTTTATACTATTGATGAATGGGCTTTGGTCTCATACAGACAAATGACAACAGGCAAATTTTAGTTAGTATTTCTAGCCTTATGGACAACAGTACTGAGTGAGTGAGTGAGTGAGTTTAGTTTCATGTTTCATTCCCCTTTTAGCAACATTCCAGCAATATCACAGGGGGTGGTTGGTGGGTGGGGTTGGTGGACACACCAGAAACTGACTTCACACATTGTGCCCATGTGGGGAATCAAAACTGGGTCTTCGGTGTGACGAGCAAACGCTTTAACCACTCGGCTACCCCACTGCCCCTGACCACAGTACTGAATGTAATGAGACCTGGCCCCAATTTCTCAAAACAAACTTAAGTTTTCACTCAAATCTCAAACTGAGTTCCCAATTTGGAACAGCTGAAGTTTTAACTCAACTGCATTTTTAAAATACGAAAGCCCAAACAACTAAAGTAATCTATCCGACAAATTCAAATTATCTTCTATAGTTTGAGTTTAATACCGATTTCATTCTGTGAAATGCATTTTCCTGCGTTTTCTCAGATTTGAGTAAAAATTCGAACTTAAGTCAAAACTCAGACTTAAGTTTGTTTCGAGAAATCGGGGCCAGTATTAAAATATGCAGAAACTTGCTTTAAATACAACATTACTTATATACATGTACCACTAGAAAGGTAGATTTCTTTTTTAACATTTCCAGCATTATAAAACATTACACGATTCACATTGATAATAACCGTCACATTTCTTTCTCCTTGGCTTGACATAATAGTATGTTTCTATAAATGTTTAGCATGAAACTTTATGAAATACAAAGACAAACAGGAAGCATGTGATATTCATCTCTGTGAGCTGAACTTTGCACTTTCTACACAATGAGTACATAAATATCCACAGAGGGAGGATAGTGGCATTGCTGAATTTAACAATTTGTGTGACAAAAATATGAAATTTACATATCATTTGGAAAAGATCCTTCGTAAGTAAGATGAAATACTTATTGTTCAGGTTTAGAATTGTTTTATAATAAGAGTACATGTTTAAATGTGTAGAGCTAGCAACTTTATCATGCGATGTCTGGAGCTGTAGGGCATTACATTGTGTGTACACATTAATAAGTAGAGTGAGTGATTGAATTTAGTTTTACGCCACACTCAACAATATTCCAGCTATATGGCTGCAGTTTGTAAATAATCGAGTCTGGACCAGACAATCCAGTGATTAACAACACCATGAACATCGACCTATGCAATTGGGATATGATGACATGTTTGTCAACCAAGTCAGTGAGTCTGATCATGTGATCCTATGGTTCTGAAACACATGTAATAATTTCCTTTATCCCAAGGAGTTGTGTTAATTATCTCTGGATTGAATAAATTCGTAAAATAACCATACCATGTAGGACTATTAATTACTGAGTTACTTCTACCTGTAAACAGAACTGATTTTAGTTTACTCCAGAAGTTCTTGACCCCGTGAAGATCCTGGTTAGAATTGATCTTCAGCAATCCATGCTTGTCCTAAGAGGCGACTAATGGGATCAGGTGGTCAGGCTCTCTGACTTGGTTGACATGTGTCATCATATCCCCATTGCGTAGATCAATGGTCATGCTGTTGACCACTGGATTGTCTGGTCCAGACTCAATTATTTACAGATTTCTGCCATAAACCTGGAATATTGCTAAGTGTAGTGTAAAACTAAACTCACTCACTCACTCCAGAAGTTTTTAAGTCTTTATCAATGCCTCCTTTACATAATTCATATCTTTCACAGACTTTATTTATCATAATATAATTGGCGGAAAAGCTTTTTTGCCCTTGAATAATTCCCAACAAAGTTTCGATCATCACTTTTTCAACAACCTGAAAGTCGATGTTTCTTGTTCTCAGCTCGCATGCAGTCTTTATTGCACCATACATGCTCCTTCTTGGACGATTTCCCCAAACATAAAAACTTGAGGATGAGATCTGGTATGACAGACACTTTCATGTAACATATCAACAGCATGATTTACATCATCTTCACCACAAAGGGGCAATGGTGGAATAAAATCTCTTACATCAGACCTTAAAACGTTTTTTCTGGGAATAATGGTTTTCACCATTCCTCTGAATTGCTTTACGGTCACTATCAAAGATATCCTATATTGCATCCCTGACATGCTCCTAGATTCTCCAAGAAATCTAACAGGACATCAAATCATCCCAAACTTGATATCTGTACCTTCTCATCTGGTTCTTGTTGAGACTAGTGGCGGTCCGATTAATTGAAATAATCGAAGATTGGTCGCAGTGATTAAACGACCAAGCAATCGATCATGTTTTCTCATAATCGAACACAAACAATTATGGAACACTTGTTTGCATTAATATTATTTTCACAAGGCTGGTTTTGTCTGTGTCATGAATTTTACATTTCATAAGCACTACAAGCTCGTTCCACGTCATGACTGAATTTATCTTAAAGACTTCAAGAAATATATGTTCCTAACATACTAGTCATCCTTTAAAGATGTGAAATTTGCAAATGCATTTTGTGCAATTTGTAAAAAACAAAACAAAGAACTACATGTTTTATTCTGTATTTTTTGTGCATTAACAAAATTAACCAGGAAAATTTCATAAATGACGCTAACTAATTATTTTCGATGATTGATCGGTTGTAATGAACCAATCATCAATTATGAGATTTTTATCAATTCCCAACACCAGTTGAGACATATCCCAAAGTTGATACAAGTACCTTCTCATCTTCTTCTTGGTGAGGGGGCAGTGTTAGTAGCCTAGTGGGTAAAGTGTGGGCTCATCACGCCAAAGACACAGGTTTGATTCCCCACATGGGTACAATGTGTGAAGCCCATTTCGGGTGTCCCCCACCGTAATATTTCTGGAATATTGCTAAAAGCCGCGTAAAACTAGAACTCACTCACTCTTCTTGGTGAGACATATCCAAAAGTTGCCATCTACACCTTCACGTGTTGTTCTTGGTGTGAGGTGAGGTGAGGTGAAATTGCGTTTAACGTCGTGCTTGAGAATATTTCGCTCATATGACGACGTGCATGCGTGTGTATGTGTATGTGCGGCTGCTTGTCCTAGCCCAGACTTAAGCTCACTTTATAGTGCTAGCCCACTGAGATACCATGCCACAGTGAAGCATGAATACCCCACTCAGACACATTATACTGACTCCGAGCCGACCAGTCCTTGTTGTACCCATTAATGTCGAGTGCCAGGCAGGGACCAACAAGTACCATATTTTAATGTCTTTTGGTTTGACGCGGTCGGGGATCGAACCCGCGACCTTCCGCTCTCCGGGCGGACGCTCTAACCACTACACCACGGAGGCGGTCTTGTTCTTGGTGTGACATCTCCCATCTTTTAAAAGGCAATTACTGTAGTTCTGTTGTCCTATTGGTACTGAAATATTGAGAGAAGTGCTCTGACTTCCCTGTAACTTACTTAAGGAACATCCATTTGATTTGTAAGAGGGGGTGGCAATTGTTTCAGAACAATTTATTGTTTTCCAAGCTCTATCCAACAAACTATTCATTTACAGATCACCATCAAACAATATATTTATTTTCACTGTTAATTGAGAAATTTTCACATTTGTTTTTTTTCCACAAAACAAAGTATACATTTTCTCCACAACTGTCAACTAACTACTCAATTGGGTCATATCTGTGAACAATCTATAAATTTATAGAATCTTTCCACCCCATCCCCATTGTAATTCCTTAGGTGTTCTTCCTGTTCACCTGATGAAATGCATTAAAGGTCACATGCAACGTAAAACACAACTTTGCAGATTCTGATACCTTTCGGTATGGACTTACCGAAACAAATCATCAAAAATGCAAATTCAACTTATAAAGTTGAAAAATACGCTGATGAAAAAACGCGGGAAAATCGTAGTTCAAACGATTCACTAATTTTCCCCCAGCGTTTGGGGGAATTCAAGTGGTTTCAACAGCTGGTCTGCGCTCATAGTACATGCACAGTGAAATAGGTTCGCGCAGCTTAGAAGCGGGTTGTCCGGTGAATACTCGGTGAAGGCTTTGGTGTGAGCTATTTTTCTAATGTTTTGTTGATATTTCATAGGCGTGAGCTTTTTATACTAGCAGTATGTTATGACAGTAGATTAACTGTTTATATAATTTCATTTGTCTATTTCACCACACGTTCTTGAAACTCTTACCGAGTCACTTTCTCAGTTCGATACTTAAAAGCAGGGATACTCTACAACATATAGTCTCCCTGTTAAAAGCAATGTCATTATTTAGCATCGACAGAATTTCTAACTGTGATATAGATATGTCGTTGTCACAAACAAAACTCAATGTCTGTTTTATTGACACCTATGTGTCTGCCTGCCTGTCTGCTAATGACCATATTCAATACACAACTGCGATCACTGACCACATGCAATTTGAACTTAACGACAATCAGGCTATACACCATAAACAAAATGCATTGATTTATGTCCCGAGTTCGGTCTCTGTCACATTATGTAATTACACAGACAGGCAGGTGTGGTACTTGTACACATGACATGTTATGATATCTGTTGATTGCAAAATGTTATACACAAAAAATGAGCATGTATTTACAAAACCCAACATCTCTATATATACACACACAATGAGTCGTGAGGGCATCTGCAAATGAACCAGCCGTTACACTTGAGTGCACACCCACCCGCTCTGACTGGGTTTGGTATCCCGGCTGCTTCGTTTCTTGGGAAGTAAACCCAAGTACACAATATTGCACTTTTGATTTGCGATTGTATGCTTATAATTTTGTTTAAACGTTTTTTCATAACCAGCAATGTATATTATATGTCATGAATAAGTGATAATTGTGTTTGAATTATGTTTGATTTTTTGGTTGCATGTGACCTTTAACTGTTATTCTGTACTGTGTTGAGAGAATGACAAATCTTTCTGAGTATTATGTCTTTAAGACATGCATGCATGAACTAAGTTTCAACATTTATTACAAATACTGCAGAGTACATGTGTAAGTTGAAATACAGTTTTCTTACCAGAAAATCACCTTTAAAAAACACAACTTTTGAATGTTTTAGTCGAAAACTAAGGATGGGGACATTAATATCCTGTGTACAAATTGGGGGAAATTACCTGTCAGTTGGCCAATATCAGCCCCTGGAAACAGGAAATACAGTCCTGTACAAAGTACTGTTACCTCCATACTGATGGCAATAACCACATCCGTATAGTCTGACAGATTCTGACTGCTACCATCAGTTCAGTTGGCAAAGTGTCTGCCTGGAGAGCAGAAAATTAGTTTGATCCCCAGCCACTTCAAACCAGAAGACATTACAAGAAGGTACTTATTGTTACTGTGCCTGGCTCTCTGCATTGAAAACTAAGGACTACTCAGCTTAGAGTTTAATGGAAACATTGTCTGTTTAGACAGCAGAAAGTCAGTTTGATCCCAGCTACTTTAAACCAAGAGACATTACAAGATGGTACTTGTTGTTATGCTGGCTCTCTGCATTGAAAACTAAGGACTACTCAGCTTAGAGTTTAATGGAAAGATTGTCTGTTTAGACAGCAGAAGGTTGGTTTGATCCCCAGCCACTTCAAACCAAAAGACATTACAAGATGGTACTTGTTGTTACCCTGCCTGGTGCTAGGAATTAAAAACTAAGCACTAGTCATCTTACAGTTAATATGATATGTCTGAGTTGATTTACAAAACCAAGCTACAGGCTATGTTAGTGAGCTATCAGACTTTGCATATGTTTATGATGGGTGCCACCGGTGGGGCATTATAATAATATAATAATAAATGTGAACTTATAATGCGCCTTTTCCATACACAAGGCCCATGCTCAAAGTGCTAACAAAGTGGGTGGATAATATACTTATATACAATGAGGGACTAGTAGCTACTGTAGTCATAATGCAGTGAAAACAGATGAGTCTTGAGAAGTCGTTTGAAGGAATTAAAGTCAACTGCTGATTTAATGGTGATAGGGAGAGAGTTCAAGAGAAGAGGGTCAGAGCAGGTAAAGGATTTCCTTCCAAAAGTTTGCAGTTTGAACCGAGGCACAGAGAGTAGGTTCAGATTCTGAGAACGGAGCTGTCTTTCTGGAGTGTATTGGGTAAGAAGTTCTTTCAAGTATTCTGGGCCTTTGCCATTGAGGCATTTGTAGACAAAACACAATATTTTAAAGTCAATTCATGATTTAACAGGCAGCCAGTGGATGTTTTTCATGACAGGTGTTATGTGGGAGCGCTTTGAAGTTCTGCTTATGATTCGGGAGGCTGTATTTTGGACATTTTGCAATTTTGATAGCAGCTTCTGATTATAAGCTCACCTTGTCGCGAACACCTGGTATCATCACTATTTTATAGTGATTCATAAACACATGCTCTGTCATTGTAATGCATGGTGACAATCACAGGATTGTCTGGTTCAGACCCAGTTTGTTTACAAACAACATCATACAGCTGTAATACTGCTGAAACAAATATCTGCTCATGATATAGTCACAATTGTACAATCTATTCTTCTTTTGGCAGAGATTTCTTATGAATGTGGAAAGGGTTTTGTTGCTTCCGTTTAAGGATAGACAACTTCTATATTGCAATAGATGCAATATTTCGCTGTATCAAGCAAATGTTAGCATCTTCACTGAAAAGTCACAAATATTTCAATAAAGATGATGTCTATCCATAATAATTGTTCTTCTTTATCATACCCCTGTGACGTGGAAAGGCGCTATATAAATGGCCTATTATTATTATTATTATTATTATTATTATTATTATTATTAGTATGTTTTACAGATTAAAGATAGTATGCAGCAGAGAGGGTTCGGGTGATCCTGGCACAGTCAGGCTGGTAAGGCTCATCATCAGCTCAGGGCCCTTGCCCCCTCTACACGCAGCCCAGACAGCGAATGGGACTTCTCCCAGGAAACGCTGCCTAGTCGAACCCACCAAGAACTTTCCGGAGAATATGAAGGCTCCCCAACACTGCAGCCTTCTGCATTACCCAGAGAGTCAGAAGGGCTGTACTCCCAGGCCAAGAGATCAGGAGGTACCAAACCAAGGGCGCTGAGAACAATGGGGAGCCTGGCGACAGTGTACTTGGGATGCAAGCGAGACATTTCAAAGGCGAGGTCCGCATATTTATCATGCTTTTCCTGAATTTTGCCAATCACACTGGTGTCAAAAGGGACAGAAAATTCAATGATATAAATAAATTCATTGGCTTTATCAAAAAGGACAAGATCAGGTTTGTTGGCTGGAATTCTTCTGAGGCTGTATATGGGCCTATTCCACAGAAGTTTGAAAGCATGTTCAGGGTCGTACCATGGATGGATCTCGGAGTCAAAGCCACAGGCATGTCGGAGACGGAAGTAAAAGCAACGAGCCATGCCATCCTGTCGTTTAAGATATGATGTTTGTGCCAAGGAAGGGCATCCACTGACAAGGTGTTGGACAGTCTCTGTGAATTCATTGCAAAGTCGACATTACATTTAGGCAATTGCGAGTGGGAAGTGACTGGTCCTGAGCAGCAAAAAGGAAGCCCTCAGTTTATTATTATTATTATTATTATTATTATACCAGTTTCTATATGCCACTTAAAGCAGACAACATCACTACCTACTTTACTATAGCTGACACATAACGTTTCTGTAATACAATCATGGGACATAAGTATTCGTCAGTCAGCAAAATTCTCATAGACTTGCATGCTATTTTAGTGTAGCTGTAATAATTTTCATTAATTCAGTTTTCGTTATTTGGTTGTCAAATTTTGCAGGTTGTTAGGAAATCATCTTGGCCACAGATACATAATTTCCATGAAATGTTCCTTCGAGTATTTTCCACACTGTGGTTACATGACCAACATATATACAACATTCTGTATTCTTTCCCCATAGACCGCCATGTTAAAAGTTGTCATAACCATGACACGCTTCAATCGAAGTGTGGTCATTCTTGAAATACTGAGTGGAAAATACACGGAAATTATGTCTTTGCAGCTGAGATGATTCATGACACGTGTGCAAAATATGAATATGATCAAACGAAAAATAAATTGAAGATAATTTTTCTAGCTGCACCAAATTAACATGTAAGTCTATGGAAATTATGCACAGTGACGAATACCGTTACTTATGTCCAGTGGCCGTATATACAGTCTAGCGCAACTGGAAAACTCTTCACCCCAGTAGTTTGAAATTGTATATACATGTACAGTCTAATCCCGATGAGTCGAATCGCTGGGGACCAAGTAATAAATTCGACTTATCGATGTATTCGATAAGGTATGTCTATGAGGGTAGAAAAAAAGATGATCCAGTCCTAATTTCTCCACCTAAGCATTTGTTTACCTAATGATCACTAACAGGGGCACCTTATCAGTTCCAGTCTGATTAGCACAGACAGTGATTTCCATAAAATCACTAATATGTCTTTTGAACTCACCTGTCAATGGCGGAAAGGTGTGAGCCGAGCTGGTTTGTTAATTGGATCAGTTTGCTACACCAATCAACTTCTCATTGACTGACTTCGGCTTATGTATACAATATTGCTGTTGTTTGAATGTCATGGGACCAAATTTCCTTCTCGAGTCATCGTGTGTATTTATGAGACGAATTCGTGTAACCGGAAATCAAATGATGACAACTATAACAGGGAATGGTCGGGACCGACAGGTACTTCGAGTTATGCATAATATTCGAGACACCGGCATTCGACTCATCGGGATTTGACTGTACTATGTTATTTAATTGTGAGTAAATTGTACAGATAATGTATACATGATATAAACTGAGAATTCCTTACACTGTTTTATTCATACATGAATGTCCAACAGTATATGCAAATATGATGGGACATGACCAAAATACAAATGTATGACAAATATATTACACATTAACCATACCCTGGAAAAAAACGTAAATCATTCAATTTAAACATACAAAATTTTGTGGTTAATCCAACATGGTATTATCTGTTGAGAGCTTCAAGAGCTATATACAAACACTTAGCCTGTTTTCCAATCCTATTGGGGGCGGTGGGGTAGCCTAATGGTTAAAGTTTTGGCTCGTCATGCCGAAGACCCAGGTTCGAATCCCCACATGGGTACAATGTGTGAAGCCCATTTCTGGTGTCCCCCGCCGTGATGTTGCTGGAATATTGCTAAAAGCGGTGTAAAACCAAACTCAGTCAATCAGTACAATCCTATTGGGGCAGTAGGGTGGCCTATTGGTTAAAGCGGGTTCGATTCTCCACATGGGTACAATGTGGGAAGCCCATTTCTGGTGTCCCCTACAATGTTATTGCTGGAATATTGCTAAAAGTGGTGTAAAACCACACTCACTCACTCCAATCCTATTTGTAAATATAAAACAAAATAAACAACATCAGCCATAATATGTCAACCATTCCATAACAGGTCAACTAATACGTCCTGGCATTTGTGACAAATATTGAATCCCAGCTTAATCGCATCCTCAAAACTTGGATGTGACTTACACTTCAATTTTCTTGACAACGCAAGTTACTTTTAATTGATTAGATGAGGAATCAAGCATTCCATATTCTCCAGTACAAACCATAGATTCCCTTTTAACTTCCTCATTGGTCTGGGTTTTTTTTCTGACAATGTTGTTAAAAAATTAGCTACAGTTTTTGTATTTCCATGTCAAGAAACACAAAGAGATGGATTTTCTTGTCAATCCTTTGATCCAAACAAATCTCAACATACTTGAAAGGCTGGTTGTCCAACAAGTCTCAGAAGAAATATTGCAGTAATTAGTATTCAAAACAGTAAACATATAACATTGATCTTATAAACATTAATAGAACTTTCTCATTTCCCTGCAAGGAAAACAACCTCATTAAATATTTTATGGTTGCTAATACATTTTATGAAAAATAGGATGACACATCATTGAATGGCGGCAAGACCGTCCATATCATTAAAGATGAATAAATTTCCTTTCGACTTAGTTCACATGAAGAAGACACATTTGTAAAGGTACTTCATTACTTAGCTTTCTTTAAAACAAAATACCTCAATAAGATTACAGCACGTGCAAGTATGCTGTCTCTAGTTCCTTAAAAGTGAGTGAGTGAGTTTAGTTTTATGCCACACTCAGCAATATTCCAACTATATGGTGGTGGTCTGTAAATAATCGAGTAGGGACCAGACAATCCAGTGATCAACAGCATGAGCATCGATCTGTGCAATTGGGAACCAAAAACATGTGTCAACCAAGCCAGCCAGCCTGACCACCCGATCCTGTTAATCGCCTCCTACGACAAGCATCATCAGAGTTACTGCAGATCAATTCTAACCCTGACCTTCACAGGTCCCTTAAGACCTTAAATTTCTGTTTGTTATTGGTTCTTGATGTCTGCATGGTGGGTGTTATGCAATATTTTAGCAAACAAGCTAATTTTGTATTTTTTAATGAAATCATATTTGTTGAGAGAAAATAAATATAAAAAATTATTTCTCTTGGGTAAAGGGAATTCCCAGCTGAATATTGCTCAAAAGATATAGGAACTGCTTGCAGACAGAGAACATGTCTCAACATAGAAACAACAATCTGCAGCACAAAGATTGCCAGGAACCAGTCAAAAGAGAAGTGACACACATTTGTTCCACTTTTTCTTGGTAGGGAATGATGTGTAACTCAGTTTATGAGCTCTGGGAAATCTGAAGGCGTATAAATTCAAGAATGGTTGGACAAAGAATTGAGAGTAGGTGTGATTAGCATTAAATCACAGTATGAGAGGAAAATATCTCAGACAAAAACTGTTCTGTACAAGTCTAGAAGGATGCAATTAACATTCTTATGGTAATTCTGATTTTGCATAATAACACATGAAATTACTTGGACTGAATCAGGTGGGACTCAGCAGACAGCAGTCAGCGATATTATAGCCACATTTCCTATAAATACAGCCTGTAAATTGCCTGTTCTCCACACACTGAGACACATAGATGGAGTGACAGAAATGTTCTGTGATGAGCTGAAGTACCTCAGTTAACATTCCGGAACTAGCATAAGCCTGGCAATATCCCCCACTTTACCAACTGTTGGTTTGATATGAGCTGAAGTACCTCAGTTTACAGCTCCCATCTTGCATAAACCAGGCAATATCCCCCACTTTACCAACTGTTGGTTTGATATGAGCTGAAGTACCTCAGTTTACAGTTCCGATCTTGCATAAACCAGGCAATATCCACCACTTTACCAACTGTTGCTCCCTGACGAGCTGAAGTACCCCAGTTAACAGCTCTGATCTTGTATAAACCAGGCAATATTTCCCACTTTACCAACTGTTGCTCTCTGATGAGCTGAAGTACCTCAGTTAACATCTCTGATCTTGTATAAACCAGGCAATATCCACCACTTTACCAACTGTTGCTCTGAGGTGAGCTGAAGTACCTCAGTTAACATCTCTGATTCTGTATAAACCAGGCAATATCCCCTACTTTACCAACTGTTGCTCTGAGGTGAGCTGAAGTACCTCAGTTAACAGCTCTGATCTTGTATAAACCAGGCAACATCCCCTACTTTACCAACTGTTGCTCTGAGGTGAGCTGAAGTACCCAGTTAACATCTCTGATTCTGTATAAACCAGGCAATATCCCCTACTTTACCAACTGTTGCTCTGAGGTGAGCTGAAGTACCTCAGTTAACAGCTCTGATCTTGTATAAACCAGGCAATATCCCCTACTTTACCAACTGTTGCTCTCTGGTGAGCTGAAGTACCTCAGTTAACAGCTCTGATCTTGTATAAACCAGGCAATATCCCCTACTTTACTAACTGTTGCTCTCTGATGAGCTGAAGTACCTCAGTTAACATCTCTGATCTTGTATAAACCAGGCAACATCCCCTACTTTACCAACTGTTGCTCTGAGGTGAGCTGAAGTACCCCAGTTAACATCTCTGATCTTGTATAAACCAGGCAATATCTCCCACTTTACCAACTGTTGCTCTCTGATGAGCTGAAGTACCTCAGTTAACATCTCTGATCTTGTAATTCTGTATGCAATATCTCCCACTTTACCAACTGTTGCTCTCTGATGAGCTGAAGTACCTCAGTTAACATCTCTGATCTTGTATAAACCAGGCAATATCTCCCACTTTACCAACTGTTGCTCTGAGGTGAGCTGAAGTACCTCAGTTAACATCTCTGATCTTGTATAAACCAGGCAATATATCCCCCACTTTACCAACTGTTGCTCTGAGGTGAGCTGAAGTACCTCAGTTAACATCTCTGATTCTGTATAAACCAGGCAATATCTCCCACTTTACCAACTGTTGATCTCTGATGAGCTGAAGTACCTCAGTTAACATCTCTGATTCTGTATAAACCAGGCAACATCCCCTACTTTACCAACTGTTGCTCTGAGGTGAGCTGAAGTACCTCAGTTAACATCTCTGATCTTGTATAAACCAGGCAATATCCCCCACTTGGAAAGAGTTCCTTCCGTTCCCCCAACTCTAAACCAAACTCTAAACCTAACCCTAAACCTAGCCCTAACTTAAATTTTGGACTTTTAATCATTTTTTGAGTTCTCTACTAATTGTTGTGTTAAGTTTTGTTTATAATTCTAGAATATTTATACATATTATTTGGGATGTGGAAACGGGAGGAACTCTTACCCCCCACTTTACCAACTGTTGCCCTGTAATGCACTGAAGCACCTCAGTTATCGGCCTGATTGCATGTCTACAGTGAGATTACTAAGCTAATGGGAACCCTGAACAAACCTGCCCCTGAAAGACCATACAAATACAGCCAGACACAATTCCAAAGCTATTTCCATACAGCCATTGTGCTATCACATGATCAAGCTACTGATTCGCTATCTCGCATACAAGCAGTTAATGAGCTATCAGAGTCCTTGTATTTGGTAATTCACGGGCATAGCATGTCTGGATATCGCATCTTGGAAAATCAAACAAGCTCATATTCAAAAATTACTTTCAGGAAATGTCTGAAATCAGCCTTTTGAACACCTTATTTGTTTTCAGTTAGTGTGGTAAGAACAGAAAGAAAATGCATATATTGGAGTGAGTGCATGAGTGAGTGAGTGAGTGAGTGCATGAGTGAGTAATGCCTCATCCACCATAACAATTAACATCAGAGCAATCCAGTCACAAGAGTCTAAGTCTTCATTATGTCAACATTAGATTGAGAAATATTGAATGAAATATTGCATGATCTAATATCAAGCCAGTTGTTTCTGGAGCATGAACAACAAAACAAATATCTTGAGACATTAATAACTTCAGAAGGACAATATGGTATGAGTTCATATTGAAAAACCAAATATAACTGCAAGTATCATAATATATAATTATACCAATAGACAGACCACTCATTTTACCTCGAGGGTGTGAAGATAGTGGCATGAAAACGTTTCTGTTTCGATCATGCTCCAAACCCAAATGTTGTCAGAACAGAAATATAGTATGACCAGAAATTATTGAGAATTTTAGGAATATGTTTAATTGGATTTCTAGTATAAACAACCTTGACCAGCTAGCAAGTGCTTGGTTTCATTCAAGAGAGACAACTCCGTTAATCCTTTTTCATTAGTTTGTGAAGAGTTATCCCCCTTTGTTTACTTGCTAGCACACGACATTTTCAGTGATGATTTAGAGAAGAGGAAGTTAATTATAGAGTATTATAACAAGGACATCAGATCAGCTAAAGTAATTTCAAGTAGAACAGGCATCCCTTTGTTCACTGTTTATCGTGTTTTGAAAAATATTGCAAATGGATATGGCATTGAGCACCAGGGAGGCGCAGGTAGGCCCAGAAAATTGACTGTCGGTGACAGGAGGCGGCTTAGTATTCTTGTTTCTAAAAACAAACGAAGCAGTTTAGAAAACTTAAGGCTGGATATGATATGATAGAGGAACTGTGGCTGTCTGTAAGGAGACAATTAGAACTGAGCTGCATGCAATGGGTTGGCAGAAAAGTCGAGGAATTCCATCACCGATCATGAAACCTGAACAAAAGGAGCGAAGGTTGAACTGGTGCTTACAGCATAGAAATTTTAACTGGGACAATGTGATTTTCTCAGATGAAAGTTCTGTGTGGCTGTTTCCTAATACACTGAAAGTCTGGACCAAACAAACTGAAAAACCATTGTATCACCGCCCAAAGTACAGTCCGAAAGTTAACGTGTGGGGTGGCATATCTGTGTTAGGGGCAATGCCCCTCTGTGTATTTGAAGGGAATATGAACAGTGAGCGGTACACAGATATTCTCAAGGGACATTTGCTTCCATCTGCTCACATGTTCTATAGAAATGTTTGGATTTTCCAGCAGGACAACGACCCAAAACATCGTTCAAAGCATTCACAGGCCTGGTTTCGGACCCAAAATATGACATTATTAGATTGGCCAAGCTATAGCCCTGACCTAAATCCAATAGAAAATGTTTGGGGACTTATGAAGGAAAGTGTCAATAAGAAAAATCTGACAAATATTACAGAAATGAAAGAACAGGTGGTCCGATATTGGGCTAATATTCACATTTAATATGTGAGTAATGAGTGAAAAAAAATTAAAAAATTACAATCTTTAAATTCTCAATTATTTCTGGTTGTACTGTAAATGCAATTATACATATACGACTTTTCATGCATTGATATATATATATATATCACCATATATAAGTTAAGGAAAACTTTTTCTACATATGACAGGTAAATCCTTCATAACAGATTTTAATAGTCATGAAATCAGATGTTCTTTAACTTGACACATTTACTGAAGGTACAATGAAAACAAACAGAACAGTAAGTACTGAACAGAATAAAATGTTACAGAGCATGAATGATTTGGGGCACATATTTTTGAACTTTATTATTACATTAAAAGAAATCACGCCAACACACTAACACATTTATGATCTGTACATAACTTCTTTGTTCAGCATATGTTCTGAAAAGGGAAATGCTGAAAATTTTAATATGGCAAGCTTTCATAAAACTGGAAAAATTCAGTAGTCCAAGTCCATGCATGTATCATAATATGACCCAGTTTCCCTCTTTAGCTAACTATAAAAGAAGCAAGGTAATTATCAGGTGAAATATGGTACTTATCATTAAATGAACAGTTTCAGCTTGTAATCAATAATGAAAGAAAAGAGTAATTATTATGTGAAATACGGTACTTATCATAGCCAACACATGCTGAGAGGTATCTGATGAATGTGAATTAATAAATCTTAGATACTGCCTACACAAACAAGCAATGTTGCCGATTGCATAAAAGCCTCATCAACTTATAGCTGAGAGTTAAACTAAATGCTTGATTCCTTGACAGTGCTTACATTTCAAACAAAACTAGAACTAACATTTGATTTAATTTCCAGGACTGTAGAAAATTATCTCCTTTCAGATTCCAAAACTTCAACAAAAAGTGAAATGTAATTTGGCTAAGATTGAAATTGGCAGTTCTTCTGTTGACAAGTAATGTTGTTGAAACCTCAATCAGACATCTTCTTTTGAAAGAAATGTCATTGAAACATCAATCAAACATCAGGGCTTCAAACCTACACAACCATCAGGGACACGAATATGAATTGAGTGAGTGAGTTAAGTTTTACACCGCACTCAGCAATATTCCAGCTATATGGCAGCAGTCTGTAAATAATCGAGTCTGGACTAGACAATCCAGTGATCAACAACATGAGCATCGATCTACGCAATTGGGATACGATGACATGTGTCAACCAAATCAGCGAGCCTGACGACCCGAACCCATTGGTTGCCTCTTACGACAAGCATGGGTTGCTGAATTCAAATTCTAACCCAGATCTTGAAAAGAATATGAAATGTGCATTTTTTTAGATAATGACTGTTGTGTTTGTGTTTGTTTGTTGTTAAATGCCACCTTCAGAAATATTCCAACTGTATGACAACACTTCTATGTGACATTTACTGCCACACATCACATTTTCCAGGGTAGCTATATGATGTCATTTTGTAAATATGAGGCTGGACCACTCAATCCAGTGACTAACCTCCACTATTGGGATACAATGGCATGCCTCAAGCAGATCAGTGAACCTATTCACACAGTGAGTCTGGGTGGCTGTAGAACAGTTCTAACCTGGATCTTAAGGGACCGTTCATAATTTATGGCGCGTGTGTGTGTGTTGGGGGTTGGGGAGATGATGATTTTTAGAAAAAAAAAGGGGGGTGGGCACCTATTTTGTTCTGGGGAGCTAGGGGGGTCATCAATTTTGTACACACGTACTTGGGGTGGGGATGGTGGGTGGTTGGTTTTTTGTGTTTTTTTCAGCAATTTATAATAATAATAATGTTAAAATTTGTATAGCGCCTGAATCCAAGGTTTGCTCTATTAGGCGCTTGGTCGAATTCTCTGTGGAAAAGAACTGTTTTTAGTTCTTTTTTGAATGGAATGATGTCTGACAAGTTTTTCAAGTTTTCAGGTAGTTGGTTCCATAACAGAGGACCTGCTTTGGCGAAAGCTCTATCGCCATAACTCGCTCTGCGGGTAGAGGGCACTACTGCTTGTTTTGAAGAGGCTGATCTCAGGGTTCGCTATGGCTGATGCCATGACGCTAGTTCAGTCAGGTATTCTGGAGCTTGGTTGTGAAGGGCCTTGTGCACAAACACCAACACCTTGACGACAATTCTTTGTCTGATTGGCAGCCAATGCAGTGTACGTAATGTTGGCGTTATGTGTTCATATTTGCCTGCACCAGTGATGAGTCTTGCTGCTGCATTTGTACTCTGGTGAGTTTGTTGAGAGTTTGCTGCGATATGCCAAACATCAGGGAGTTGCAATAGTCCAATCGTGACTGACTGACTGAGTTTGGTTTTACGCCGCTTTTAGCAATATTCCAGCAACATCACGGCAGGGGACACCAGAAATGGGCTTCGCACATTGTACCCATGTGGGGATTCGAACCCGGGTCTTTGGCGTGACGAGCCAATGCTTTAACCACTAGGCTACCCCACCGCCCAAGTCCAATCGTGAGATAACCAGTGCTTGGACTAATGACTGGATAGCTGATCTCTCAATGAAGTGCTTGATTTGGTTGATGTTTCTCAAATGGAATTTTTGACATAATAGTATGTTTATGCTTAGGGGGGTCACTTATTTTGTACATAAATTTTGGGGGGGTCATTCACATTGTACATGCTTCTCCATAAAAATCATCATCACCACCCCTAGCCATCAATTATGAACGGTCCCTAATACGGTTCCATTCTATTGTCTCTCCTTTCACATGTCAGTGTGATAACTTGTTCTGCTAATTATGACCGAAGAGGAAGGAGGCACATTCAGGCTCTCAACAGCATGAATAAAGAACATGATTTCATGACAAACAGCCTTAATATCATCAGGTGACTTATCTAACAATTTAGATTCATTGGAGTTCATTCTGTATCCAATGAATCATTTGGGTTTTTTCTCTTCAAGATACTTGGTTCCATAGCTCACCTTGTAAAATGTGGCTATTTCTTGGATTTCTAACCGCCTCCGTGGTGTAGTGGTTAGAGCGTCCGCCCGGAGAGCGGAAGGTCGCGGGTTCGATCCCCGACCGCGTCATACCAAAAGACGTTAAAATATGGTACTTGTTGGTCCCTGCCTGGCGCTCGGCATTAATGGGTACTCGGTCGGCTCGGAGTCAGTATTAATGTGTCTGAGTGGGGTATTCATGCTTCACTGCGGCATGGTATCTCAGTGGGCTAGCACCATAAAACCAGCATTAGTCTGGGCTAGTACAAGCAGCCACACATACACATACACATGCATGCACGTCGTCATATGAGCGAAATATTCTCAAGCATGACGTTAATCCCAATTTCACCTCACCTCACCTCTTGGATTTCTTCTGCTTATCTACATTATCTTATTTAAATTGAATTCTGAATATTCTCTTTTCATCAAGCCATAATTACACCATGAAGTATTCAGTATTCAGTATTTATATCCACATTTAATTGTCTTATTTAGTTGAATTTAGCATTCATAAATTATTTTAATGAAAAGGATATGAAGAGAAATTAGGAGAAAGAAAAAATTGAGACATCATTCATATCAACATGTTATAACACTCAAGAAGGCATAAAACCATTTGGCACTTGGTATTGGGACTTATCAAAAGAAGTATTTTTCACCTAATTTTGCTTTTAATGAAAGAAATTTTCTTAAATATTTACATGCTTTGATATCATAGGCCTATTGTTAAAATCACTCACTCACTCAGTCAACAAAATGACCACCTTATATAGTTCATGTAACCAACTAATTCAATTGATCATTCTATTACACAAAATTACCAACTGATCTGTTCCATAAACTCACAAGCTCACTCACTCACCCACCCAACCTCACTCAGTCAGTCACTCACCTCACTCACTCACTCACCCACTCACCCACCCTCACTCACTCACTCACTCACTCACTCACCTCAACTCAACTCACCTTCACCAACCAACCCACCCACCAACCCACCCACTCACCTCACCTCACCTCACCTTCACCAACCCACCCACCCACCCACCCACTCACACTCACCTCACCTTCACCAACCTACCAACCTACCCACTCACTCACTCACTCCACTCCACTCACCTTCAACAAATACCAACCCACCCACCCACCCACTCACTCACCGACTCACCTCACCTTCACCACCCACCCACCCACTCACCTCACCTCACCTTCACCACCCACCCACCCACTCACTCACTCACTCACTCACTCACTCACCAACCCACCAACCCATACACTCACTCACTCAAAACGGATTTGTTCTGAGGTAATGAAGTCTTATTGAGATACAAGCTGGGCAGTTGTACAATTTGAGTGAGATCCATTAATCTCCTGACAAGGAAATAAGATTAAAAGAAAGAACACTATCCCTAATGAGGAATCTCATGAGGAGACAAACACGTGCCTCCCGGAAGTATTTGTGCATACATACGGTAGCATGGAATCATGATCAGGTGAGCTAAGAGAGCCGCAAGGTACTCAACTGAACAGCTGTCCCAATCACCATACATAACATGGCAATTTAACTTGTAACAGAAGCTTAAAAGACTCTCACAAAATTCATCTCCCAAACATGTAGGTCCTTGAAGCAAATAAATCTCCTCAAAGCATGACATGGTTGTAAATGGTGGCCATATAATTATTCTTAGACCTTGCTGTATTTCATTGCTAATCAACCCTTGTTATCTGAAGTTCAAATCTTCACAGAGGAAAAGATAATTGCTTAAGGCCAAAACAAACTTTTTGTGTGTTTCAGATTTTTTTGATTAAGTGTTGACTACCTGATGCATTGTCATGCCAAAGACCCGGGTTCGATTCCCCACATGGGTACAATATGTGAAGCCCATTTCTGTTGCCACCTGCCATGATATTACTGAAATATTGCTAAAAGCGGCGTAAAATCATACATATTCACTCACCTCATGTATTGCTAAAATGAGTCTGTCAGTCAACAGCTTTGTTTGTATAAAGATATACTATTACCTGACTGAAATGCTATAAAACTCTGATTCAAAGGGGGATAATCAAAGATGCATACACATTTAAGAAATACAGTTTGCTCTACCCCATGTATAGTGCAATAAAGTACACTTTTGCCCTGAACTATTATAGTTGAAGTACAAGGATGCTTGCGTGAAGCAGCTGCAAACCAAGAAACGGGATGCTACGGAGCAGTTTACTGCAGGAGAATTACGAGGCAATGACAATGGACATGTATCGTCAGTTCAGTTACCAAGGATACATTTGATAATGAGGAGGCAGACGAGAATCAGGCCTAGTGAGAGTGCGTGAATACAGCGAGTGAGAATACGTGAATACAGCGAGTGAGAATACGTGAATACAGCGAGTGAGAATACAGCGTGTGAGAATACAGCGAGTGAGAATGCGAGAATACAGTGGTGAGAGAATACAGCAGTGTGAGAAGTCGAGTGAGAATATGTGAATACAGCGAGTGAGAATACGTGAATACAGCGAGTGAGAATATGTGAGAATACAGCGAGTGAGTGAGAATGAGAATATGTGAATACAGCGAGTGAGAAGAATACAGCGAAAGTGAGAATATGTGAATACAGCGTGTAAGAATACAGCGAATGAATACAGCGAGTGAGAATCACGACGAGAATACAGCGAAAGTGAGTGAGAATACATGAATACAGCAAGTGAGAGTGCATGAATACAGCGAGTGAGAATATGTGAATAGCGTGACAGCAGTGTACTTTATCAAGTGAGAGTGCATCTTTGATCTTTTAGAAGTATCTTAGAATATAAATTGTTGGAAACAATAATTGTGCTCATAGTATACCACAATCCTGACATTTAACCCTTGTGCTGAAATGAGATAACAGTGCGTCAACATTTGACAATAGTGTTGATATCATCCTGTTCAAACTATATTTGACCATTGTGTTGATATTAGACAGTCTTGATATTAGAGTGAGTGAGTGAGTATGGTTTTACACTGCTTTTAGCAATATTCCAGCAATATCAAGGCGGGGGACACCAGAAATGGGCTTCACACATTGTACCCATATGGGGAATCGAACCCGGGCCTTCGGGGTGATGAGCGAACACTTTAACCACTAGGCTACCCCACCGGCCCTGATATTAGAAAGAAAATATAACTATTCCATGAGATCGATAACAGACCACAGTGCTCACATCAGACCATGGCGCTGATTTTAGTCCAAAATTTCGATAGTAGACCAGTACTGGTATTAAAGCACAGCGTAATTAGTAGCAAGTGAGTGAGTGAATACTGTTTTATGCTGCTTTCAGCAATATTTCAGCAATATTCCAGCAATGTCATGGTGGGGGAGGTTACTAAATTAGTTAAGCTGTTGCAATTCACTTGCGTACACCACATTTTATTTCCTGAATTCTGCATTAAAAATTAGCACTTGAAAATTTAAGGCTTGAGCTTATAGACCAAGGATCATTTTCATGAAGCAATCTTATTTCCTGAAAAGTCCCTGACCCCTGTATGTCATTTCACATCCACAGACAATCTCAATATACGCACAACTATTATGAGGCAATATTCAACAATTTACAACGTGAAACAGGAACACATGCCACCTTTTCTATGGAAACAAGTTCTTCATTCTTTGTAACGACATTTCAGGGCAGCTTGGAGGTGAATCAAGTTAATCTTTACATATATATACATGCTGATATGTTTAAACAAGGCAGGAGTAATGTAGAAACATTACAGGGAGTGAAGCCAATTAAGTATAATGAAGATGTTGTGATGCAGCGGGCTGTGAGAACGAGGAACTGGCTATGGTAACCATAGCAACTATTTTGTAGTTAAAGATTTGGTGAAGGTATAGTAAAGTACAGGCTGAATTTATATATTTATTAAGATGTTTTACATAAAAACGTGTCATGCATTCATGTACTTCAAATTTCTAAACACTTTATCACAGAAACACTGAACACAATATACCTGTGAAGATCCGGGTTAGAATTGATCTTCAGTAACCAATGCTTGTCTTAAGAGGCGACTAACGGGATCGGGTGGTCAGGCTAGCTGACTTGGTTGACACGTGTCATCATATCCCAGTTGTGTAGATCAATGTTCATGCTGTTGATCACTGGATTGTCTGGTCCAGACTCGATTATAACTTTACAGACCTCTCTTATTTAGCTGGAATATTGCTGAGTGAGGCATTTAACAAAAAAACAAGCAACCAACTGAACACAGTATCTCATTCAGTAATACTGACTTCCTCCTTAACAATATTAAACACAAGATGTCATTGATATGTAGCTACTGTCACTGTCTCCATTTCCAGAAGAAAAAACATCCCTTAATGGCTTGATGACCTTTAGCCACCTGTGGGTTTCCCATTCTGCTTAATTTGCCGGAACTCTGAGAGTCATATATCTGAATTCAACACAACAGCGACTGATGAAGAACGCTGACAGTAACTTATTTATTCTGTCCATGTAACACTGAAACCAGAGATTGCCTCTCAGTAACTAAAATACTCTGACAGCAGGCTCGTTGTCAAAATTGTCTGATAAAAGAAATCAAATGTGCAGATGAAAAATGTTCTTTGCAAAGTTTGGAGATACATTGATTATCTCCTATTAAGGTTCAGCACCAGAAACAGACATTTAGAATATTTTACATATTTACATGCTGAACTTAGAAAGGTCTGGTGCTTAAATGAATGATATGACACAGTACCGGTCTTTTTTAACTGTTTCTGTTATTAATGAAGCTTTCATAAAATCCTCTCAAGCTTCCAGTAGACCTCATTATATTAATTCTTCTTTCGTGTTTATCATGACTAATTTTCCACATCTCTTTCCACATGACATATTTTTTGGATTCTGATCAAAACTGAATACATCTAAAGGAAAAAATCTTCTTCAGATCAATGTCAGCAGAATGTTCTCATGAAAAATACTGTCATCATAGTTCTAACAGAATTCATTAGTTATAATGCAAGAAAATCCCAATGCTTTGATTATTTGTTGTGCAAACAGTTCATGTCCTCATTAGCATAGTATTATCCAAGGAATCATTTTTCTGTAGCATGTAAACTTTGAAATTTGAAATCTCTCTGTGGAGCTATTTATCTGCAGCTCAAAGGTATCAATTCATTGAGCATCAAACCAACCCAGCTGTACGGAGTTATCTCCCATTCTCAGTTGTGTTTTAAGTTCATTCTGTGACAGGACCTGTTTAACACAGATGCGTTCATCTCCAAACCCTGTCACATGGTAATTGGAAGGTATCTGTGACCGGTGACAGGTTGTGGGTATTCTGTGATGTATCCCACATACTGAGGAATTCCCTGATCTGTCACGTCCACAGAATTTCCCTCCATAGATAACTGTTAATTCTGTTAAAAGTGTATGAGGTTAAAGGCAACAGTATACATCTCTGCATTTTTCATCGCCCAACTGACTGTAATTTGGCCGCCAACCACTGTGGTTGGTGATGTATTGTTTGAAAGATATTTATACACCAGGACCAGCATCAAAGCTAAATTCAGAATGACGTTAATGATTTACCTATCACAACAGAGTTGCATCCCTTAGTTGTGCCAGGATGCATTGGTTTGAATCCCACATTTGTCCTAATTATGATCCTTGATCTGTCTGTACCCATGCTCATGGCTTTCTTCAAAGTGGTCCAAGACTTTGATTCATTTTGTCCCAGGGCTTAATGGTTCATAAGTCAAATGTCCTAAAATTGGGGACAAGAAACGGAACTTTACCATTATGGATGATGGGAATCAACCCCACTACTTTGTGATCAGTAGCCAGGCACTCTGACCATTAGACTACAGAACTAGTTGTAGAAATGTTGTTCCTTAGAAAGAACCTTTCTCAGCATGTAATTACAAACCGGAGATGTTTTGTAAACATATTTAAAACTAAACACATAAAATTAAACAAACATAGTAAACTAAGGTTATAATGAATTCAAAGAGGCCACAACTTTCAATTTGTTACATCGGTAGTTTTTTATAAACATTTCAACTAACTTAAACTGAAAATATAATTCATTATATCTGTCAGTTCATTTCAAGTGTGTCTGTTATAAACACAGTTTACTGTAATAAATATTATTAAGAAGTTCATAAGCTGTATAAATCAGGACTCCATGGACAGACATAGCAAGATATGAAGGCAGCATTGATGGAGCTTGTAAAACTGATGGCATTAGACCAAAGTAATACTCGCAAGGATATTGCTGCCCAAAGGAAACATGTTTGATCCTTTACACCCAGACACTTTGCTTCTGTCCTGTCCTCGACATACTTCCTCTGTTCCAAATCAGTCTGTTTATTGTAACTGTACCTAACTTACCATGCAAGATCGATTCCTCTCATTTTGAAGGCTTGGCTCAAAGCAAATATTCAAGGCAAGGATTTACTGAAGCTGACAATTTATGACGTTTACCTATTGGAAATCAATGCAGATGCAGAAATCTTGTATTTACAACTAGCAATTTCTGTATTGATGTGAAATGGCTGATTCAATGACACAAAAGAAACATCAGGAATATTCACTTTTCAATACGGTATCAGAATCATGAAAGTGGGATGCTGACAGTGTTAGCCAGGATGTGAGGTGAGGTGATACAGGGTTTAATGTCATGCTGGAAATTATTGAACTGACATAGTGACATGCATGCATGTGGAAGAGTGAGTCTGGGCAGATTTGATTGGTTGGTTGGTTGTTTTGTTGTTTAGAGCCACACTCAGCAATATTCCAGCTATACGACGGCGGTCTGTAAGTAATCAAGTTTGGACAAGACAATCCAGTGATCAACAGCATGAGCATCGATCTACGCAATTGGGATACAATGACATGTGTCAACCAAGTCAGAGAGCCTGACCACCGATCCTACTCATCGTCTCTTTACGACAAGCATGGGTTGCTTAAGACCAATTCTGACCTGGATCTTCACGGGTGGGTAGGTCTATGTGTGTGTGTGGTTTGTTGTTTAATGCCTCACTCAGCCACATTCCAGTGATCAACAGCATGAGCATCAATCTTAATGCAATTGGGATACGATGACATATGTCAACCAAGTCAATGAGCCTGACGACTCAATCCCGTTAGTTGCCTCTTACGACTAACATTGGTTACTGAAGACCAATTCTAGCCCGGATCTTCACGGGTATATATTGTGTTCAGTGTTTCTGTGATAAAGTGTTTAGAAGTTGGAAAAACATGCATGACACTTTTATTTTAAACAACTTAATAAATAAATAAATTCAGCCTGTACTCTACTGTGCTTTCATAATATCGTTAACTAGAAAATTATTGCTATGTTCAGTTCCTTGTTCTCACAACCAGTTTAATGACAACATCTTCTTTGTACTTAATTGGCTTCACTCCCTGTTATGTTTGTACATTAATCCTGTGTGTGTGTGCGTGCATGTGTGCGTGCCAGTATTGTTGTGCCAGCCCACTGACATACCATACTGCACTTTGGATACCCCTGTATTGATTTGCCTAGTCCTGCCTTATCTCCCTTATATATTACCCAGGCAGGGGTAACAATAAATACCATCACTTGGTATGACATGGACAAGGATGTCTGACCTTCCACTGTCAAGGTAGGTGCTCTACCACTGTACCATGGAGGGGGTCATGCTCCCAGGAGAAGATGAACTGGGAGATTTGATAACACCAGTGGTCTGGTGATAGCATCTTGGTGACAAGATATCACAACTTACCTGTCTACAAACAGATCACTGCTGATCACTGTTCACGACATTAGGAACACTGGTCTGGTTCATTTTTCTCCAGTATGTTGGGGAATTGCATCAAAATGTTCAGTTCGTCAAATAGAAAGTAGGGTTAGGACAAGTTAAGACATTTAGTGGCATTTAGAAGTTGGTGTGATGAGAAGAAGATGTTAGTTGCCTACCTAAAAATTTATATCAATAATAAATAAGTTGTATATCCATAGAACTCTCCCCATTGTTCAAGTATTGATTCAGTAAATATAAACAATGAAAAATACTCAAAGGTATGCTTAAAAAGTTTGAAATATTTACTTTCCATGCTGTAAGAAGTCTTCATTATGCTTGAAATGGCTAAAGACCCATCCATGATCACTTCATAATAAAACTTTCATCTTTCCAATCCATTCAAGTAAGCAGAAAGCAGAAACAATGATGTGAACTATTAAGACACATTGCATGTGAACATTTGAAAAGAGATTTTTAATAATATATGGAATAAAATTAAAGTCTAATAATACACAACCGCTTTCCTTCCTGTCCATTTTAACTTATTTCAGTTACATAAAAAAAATGAAAACATGCGACTTGGGGGAGAAGTTTACCTTCTTAAACATAAATAATTCATCTGAATTACAATACCATTATTTAATTATTTACAATATCCTTGTATTAACAATGCCATTTCTACCTTCATTTTGACCACTTACCCTATACATATTGAATTGTACAAAATATCTGCAAGTAATAAAGAAAAGGGTTTTCTTGATCCATACTCAAAATTTGACTTACTTGAAACACAGCAAAATTAACTGATGGCAAATGTTATGATTGCTATTTTTCCCCTTTTTTCATTCTGCACTCAGCAATACACCAGATATATGGTGGCAATCTGTAAATAATCCTACAATCCTGTGATTGACATCATGAACACCGATTTCCAAAATTGGGATGATGTGTCAACAATGTCAGCGGACCTGACTGTATATCCTGCTAGTCACCTCTCACGAAAAGCCAGTGTTGCTGGTGATCAAATTATGAACTAATAGAGCAGCAAATGCAGCATGCAATTGTTTAACCCAAATAATTGGCAAGTACCAGTAACCAGGATCTCCATATCAACATGAATCATTAGAAAAGGAAGAGACTTCAAGAAGGTACAGAAATCCATAGGAAGAAGGCGGCCATCAACAGTGGCTTCCAGCCATTAACCAAGGTGTCCACTTACCCAGCATGCACTGGGCTTTATCCCAGTGATTACCAACAAATTGACATCTCGATTGTCTCAATGCTATATTGATACCATGGTCAGCTCATAGTTAACACAACCAGACACATCGCTATACCTTCCCTGAACTTAATTGGCTTCTCTCACGTTAACCCCATTAAGGTTTCCAGGATATAACATTTTATCACTTGAGATCAAGCAATATAATGCTTCCTAGGAGATATCACATCCATGAAATTGCATCACAATGCTTCTTAGGCTAAGGTGACATCATTGGTAAAATGATGTCACAATCAAATGACATTAATAATTACTCTGCAACTGAAGATTTTACATTCTGGTTGAGCAATGGTTGTTGACCAAATCTGTCGTGTTCGGTGGTCCTGTTCAGTTTTAAACTGGTCACATGTAAGGTTTTCTTTGTTTCTTTGTTGCTTAATGCCACACACAGCAGTATTCCAACTATATGGTGGCAGTCTGTAAATAATCAACTCTGGTCCAGTGATCAACATCATGAGCATCAATATACGCCATTGGGATACAATGACATGTGTCAACCAAGTCAGAGAGCCTGACCACCCGCTCCCTATAGTTGCCTCTTACGACAAGCATGGGTTACTGAAGACCAGTTCTAACTGGGAATTTCATGGGTACACATTTCAGGTGAAGTCGAACAACATGCCCACTCTGAATCACCATTGTAACCAACCAATCCTCATTTCAGTCAGAGTTTTATGACATGTGGAAGGGGTGATGTTTGATAGTGATACAGTACAGTCAAACAATGGACAATCATTGATTATTAATTCATATGAAAATACATTATTAATTATCATCACTACAAGCGAAATATTAGGATTTAAATATCAGGAAAATATAAATACAGAACATTAGTTTCATCATGATCAGTAATAGCTTAGAGAAAGACACCAGTTTAAAGTAATAAAAATTCATTTTACAGACATACATGTACTATTCAAAAAGGTATAAGTTACGAATACATAGTTAAAAGATGTTTCTACATAAATCCTAGCCTAAGGCAATAAGGACTCAACTCTTAGACACACCTTTCCGTAGGACAAAATCTATGTCTAGACCATTATTCCGTTTCTTGTTAATAAAATGAGGATTTAGTGACTTCGGACTCTTTGCTGAGCTAATTTCCCACAAGCAGACCAACATGTCAGTTAGAAAAGGGGTTTCACCGGAAACCTCATTGGTACCATATACAGCTACCATACACAGCTACCATACACGGCTACCATACATAGCTACCATACACGGCTACCATACACGGCTACGGCTACACACTCATACACGGCTACCACACAGCTACCACGGCTACCATACACGGCTACCACCACACGGCTACCACACACGGCTACCACACGGCTACCATACACGGCTACACGGCTACCACACGGCTACCATACACAGCACCACACGGCTACCACACACGGCTACCATACACACACCATACCATACACAGCTACCATACACAGCTACCATACACAGCTACCATACACGGCTACCATACACACATGGCTATACACGGCTACCATACATACATGGCTACCATACACGGCTACCATACAGCTACCACACTCGGCTACCATACACAGATACCATACACAGCTACCATACACAGCTACCATACACAGCTACCATACACGGCTACCATACACGGCTACCATACACAGCTACCATAGCTACCATAATTAGACTATGCTTTCAGCACAGATTTCATGTGGCTGTGGAAACAGTTGTTAATATTTGGTTTTCTGAATGTTGTGGTTACCTAGAAGAAGGAACAAGTTCTGAGCTAGGCATGTTGTGGTTACCTAGAAGAAGGAACAAGTTCTGAGCTAGGCATGTTGTGGTTACCTAGAAGAAGGAACAAGTTCTGAGCTAGGCATGTTGTGGTTACCTAGAAGAAGGAACAAGTTCTAGCTAGGCATGTTGTGGTTACCTAGAAGAAGGAACAAGTTCTGAGCTAGGCATGTTGTGGTTCTGTCTATGTATGTCCTGTTAAACAAATGTTCACCTGCTGAACTACAAGTGTTCTGTTAAGCAAAGTTCCTGTTTAATTCACCTGTTTAACTATAAGTGTCCCCCTGTTTAACTATAAGTGTAAAACAACCCCTGTTTAATTCACCTGTTTAACTATAAGTGTCCTGTAAAACAACACCTGTTTAATTCACCTGTTTAACTATAAGTGTCCTGTAAAACAACCCCTGGTTAATTCACCTGCTGAACCATAAGTGTCACATTAAACAAACCTTGTTTTTAATATACAAAATCTATTACAGACATAAAATCAAACACATGGCAAGTAAGCTGACACCAAATATTTTATATGAATTTTCTATGATTAAATAAACAAAAATACAAAATATATGCTAACCATCAACTATTTCCTATTTTTCAGAATCACAACACTGAACCCAATAGTCCATTAGCTCGATCATGGTATATACCTAATAACTAATGAATATTCACACTAGAATCAAATATTTCTTTGAACTCAGTGTTAATGGTGATATGAAAAACACCTTCAAGCCTATCACATCCAAGTCCGAGCAACCAGGTCTGCAATGACAGGTATACAATGACATTCCCCAGAGTCGTTCCCTAATCTGGCATGGAACACAGAAGAAAACAAACCCCCCTAGCAGACATGAGGCTGCAATCCAGCCCCAAATCAATCTGATAACAACCAGTGTCATATATCCCCCCTTCCACACCTACAGCATTACTGAGAATAAGACCACATAATGGGTCTTCTCGCTCAATCAATGCCATGTCTGCCAGAGCATACAGACAGTGCTACAGAATGGGGACATTACCAGAAAATCCTTTCCAATGCCACTGGCTTTGGTTCTGTCAACAGATGGATATGACACATTGTGGTAATGATATGAGTTACCTTCATTTTCATCCCAAGAATTCTGTACATTCATTCTGCATTTTAATAAAACCAAGTAAGTCCACCAAGTGACAGTTGTTTACCAAGGATTCTTATCTGTGTGTGCAATGCTTTGCTTACCAATCCAGATTTCATTTTGAAATAAAAATATGTTTAAAACATTCAAAGTAACAAATTATATATATGTCTTTGGTAGTCAAATTATGAGACGTTGAAAATAATACCCTCTCATTTGTTTTAGATCCATTCAGTAATCTAAAAAATGTTTTATTTTCAGTACTATTATATGTAAAAGTAAAATGCAAAAATTCATTTATGCATGAAAGTCCGTTGTCAGATCTGACAAATTCGTTTAGCGCAAAGGCATGTCTCTTTCAATAATATGAAAACCCGGAAGTTTTCGCTGCAAAATGCGTGATAGAGCTTTCAGCGTAAAGACTCACATGCGCGTGAAATAGTGTTAGCTCTATGATCTGACGAACCCTCTGATTAATATTTTTAACGTAAAACATAAAAGACAACCACAGTGAAGATACTGAATAATGAAAGCATTATATTAACACAATCCACCTTAACATTCACTGCAATATGCCTAACATTCCGTGTTTGCGAAATCGGGGAATGGTCAATGGACACACTTTGAAAACGAATCTGTAATATTATGTAACAATGTACAAGACCACGTGACTTACCTGACTCTGCACGTGCTATCCTCCCCCCTGCCGCAGACACCCCCGGCTAGCTCACTCGTCGCGTCCCCAGCGCTCTAAGAGGGACCTCAGTCATTGGGGGACACACCTGTAACAGCAGACATGTCCATCAGCATCTTCACAACACCTGCGCCATGGAGGTCTGGCTCCAACTGAGGAATATGTGCTAGCATTTGTCAATTTGGTCAAAGGGAGATAACTCGGTTAGAGGCTATTTCAGAACGGATTCTTAATGCGACCGCTTGTATTAGTGGATTGGTTTTATTGACCATCTTTGGCAATTTGAATGATAATTATTAGTTGACCGGAAGGTTTCCTTAAGGACATGTATATATGCAAGGCTAACTCATAAATGAATCTTTTTGTCCATATTGAATGCATGTTAATGTTAATGCAGATTCCCAGCAAATGGGGATCAGGGTTAAAGAATATAGCCCCATCAGATATGGTTCTTGTTATGGGCGACTTAATGGATCTTGGGGTCAGACACGTTCATTTGGCTGTCTACAAGTCTTTGTATTTTAGTCATGTTTTGTTTGTTGTTTAACGCGGAACTCGAGTCTGGACCAGACAATCCAGTGATCAACATCATGAGCATCAATCTTTGCAGTTGGGATACGATGACACGTGTCAACCAAGTCAGCGAGTCTGACCACACCAGTTAAGCAGATCAGTCGATACTCATGATGTCAATCACCCGATTGTCTCGTCTGTAATCTATTATTCGAGTGCACCATCAAACAAGGTAGTTAATGCAACAGATGCATGTATGTTTCATTCCGGAACTTTTACTTTACCATCTTGACGATTGTTTTGCGTTGTTTAACGGCGTACTCAATCAATAATATGCAAACTACATGACGGCGGTCAGTTAACAATCGAATCTGGAACAGGTTGATTGATTGATTGAGTTTAGTTTTACGCTGCACTCAGCAATATTCCAGCTATATGGTGGCGGTCTGTAAGTAATTGAATCTGGACCAGACAATCCAGTGATCAACAGCATGAGCATCGATCTACGCCTTCTGGACCAGACATAGTGACACTATGCGCATCTTTCTACGAATTCCAATACAATGACATGTATCAACCAAGTCAACAAGCTTGAACCCGTTCACTTCTTACAACATGTTCGGTGGCTGAAGACCAATTCTATCTGGGTCTTCATATCTTCTAATTATAAAGAAAAGAATAATTGCAGTTTATAAAGCGCCTGTTTCCAGGAACGTGTGCATGCTCAAGGGCTAACACATTATTACCCCGGTAACTCAAGCTGCCTGTGAGGCGCTAGAAGGTTAACAGCCATGACTTATCCTTTATCCCATCGGGTACCCATTCACTGCTGGGTGAACAGTGGCAAACTCACTTGAGTAGGGTGAGACCACATGTGTCACGTGTGCTTCGTTGTGGGACAGGACTGACGTCCTAGAAACTCTCAGGAGTCAAGCTGCCAAACACGGTCACCCATCCAAGGATGATTTGTGACCGGGGCTCTATGCAAAGGGCCACACACTACCACGATACAGTTGCACATATATAAATATAGGTACAGATCACATACGAAACAACTGCTAAAATGCTGAACAAGTAAGTTTGTTATTCTCAGAATTTCGAATAAGCACAGGTTTACGGTACACACACAACATAATAAATTTAATCTCCGCAAAATCTATATGTGCAAATGAAATAGCCTCAACATTGTATCCTGAATTGATCTTCTGGCGAAACACATTAGCTATGTATTCACAAAATAACATGTTCATATTTACATACTGAAATTGATTACGTAATGACACAGTTAAAATTCCTTGGAAAATGGTATTTGGCTTCCCTTATTACTGCCTTATCTTCGTAAACACAACATATGATTTGACCCGGTCCTAGCAACAAGCTGGAGAAAACAGTATGTTTATAGACCAGCTTTCCATGCGTTATTGCTGGCATAAGACACATATCAAACCGACGCCAATATAATGTGTGGGCATTTCAAAAGAAACAATGACAAATGGACAAATATAAAAGGTCAGGGTGCTTATGTACACAGCGATCGTAGAGCTAAGGTGACCGTAACCCCATACTTTAACATAGACTAAGTCACTTACGGCAGTCTTAGCACTAAGGTTGTTTTGTACAGCGGCACTCAGGTCCGTTACCTTTTCACTCACTCACTCTCTCTTTCTCCTTAGAGAGATATCTAAAGTCCTTAAATTCTCTGGATAAATTTCGGATTTTTATTCCCATTTATTTTACCATCGTATAATTCAGGTTCATGAATGTTTGAATAGCCTGAAATGTCATCCGTTTCGAAGCTAATTGTATACACAACGTTTAGTGGATTCTGTGTATTGTCACGCTTCTCTCAATTTTAAGGCAATTTTAAAGGGGTTTCTGTTGGGCAATCATTTTTTTCGAAACTAAATTGTTAACCTGCAATTACGCAGATATTATACGTAACTGCCTTAACGTGCTTCAGTATAAGATGTTTACCACTTAAACAGGAACAAAATCACGGCGAACCCACGATCTTAGGATTTGGCACACCCGAGGGATGCAATTCTACGCAGCAAATTGCGGCGCCTTAGACAACAGGGCCGCTCATCCCTCACAAGTATATACATGTTACTGGGTTGAAAACCAAAATATTTTAAAACCACACGCACAGTGCCAAACATTGCCGTTGTCGTTTAAAGAGGGAACGTTTTGTTAGCGATCTATGTGACCACCCGATTCCGGTTAATGTTCTACGGCATGTACATTAAACTGGACTCCAAGCGCAGTCCCATGAAGAGGACAGTGTGACAAGATACGACCTCATACAAATCAGTACATGACACCGGGTGTTTGGCTATGGCCATTTCCAGCCCAGCACACTTTGCCGTGTAGTTGTGAAGACTGGAACCCTAATTGGATGCCCCGAGGAGGGAGTCTTCAAACATCTCGTTACCCTGGCAGATAGATCCGCAGTACAACGTCAATGTCGTCGTCATTAACAGATTCACGTTCATCACATTCTGTAGAGTACAGTTGGCGTGGAATTGGGTTTAAGGTCGTGATCAAGGTTACTTCACTTACATATACTTTAAAGTACGTTTATGACGATCTAACGGATATAGCGAACTGGTGGCTATAATGCAAATCATCACATTCAGCTGAGGTGACTTGAGGTGAAATTGGGTTTAACAGTCGAGTCTTAGATCAAGGTTACTCCAATTACGTATGCTGTAAAGTACATTTGTAACGAACACACTTAGGACGAACTGATGAATTTAACGCACATTCAGAAGAGGAGAAGGTGAAATTGGGTCTAACAGTTGAGTCTGAAATTCAAGGGTACTTCACTTACATATACTGTAAAGTACGTTTGTAACAAACACACTCGGGACGAACTGATGAATATAACGCACATTTAGAAGAGTAGAGGTGAGGTGAAATGGGGGTTTAACAGTCGAGTCTGAGATATGGCTGGGACATTGCTAAAAGCGGCGTAAAACCATACTCACTCATCACATTCAGAAGACTGACTGACTGAGTTTGGTTTTACGCCGCTTTTAGCAATATTCCAGCAATATCACGGCGGGGGACACCAGGAATGGGCTTCACTCATTGTACCCATGTGGGCACATTCAGAAGAGTACAGGTGAGGTATATGTAGAGTAGAAACTGACGGATATAGTGACCTTTTATTTTCTGTCCCCACTTGCTGTATATTTTAGCGGAAATGCTTATAACGAACTACGTCTCTAGGGTACTGAAATAAGTAGTACCTTTGAGTTCGTTATATCCGTAGTGCACTGTGTTTAGGGGTGAAGGTGGCATCTGTGGTACCTTTGAGTTCGTTATAACCGTATTTTACTGTGTTTAGGGGTGTATGTGGCTCCTTGCACAAGTCCGGGCTAATGCTAGTTATATAGTGCCAACCCACTAAGATACCATACGGCAGTATGACATGGATACCCTGTCAGACACTTATAGTGACACAGAGCGACCAGTTCTTATTACTTCCCCTTAATGAGTGCGTCATCAAGATAACAAGTAGCATCTTTTAACGTACTGCGGATTGACGCGACTGAAGATCGAACCCCAGACTTTCAACTCGCAGCAAATACTCTTTATGAACAGGTCTACACGACACAAGCCGTGTAGAGAGGTATGCATCCTTATCCTTATTCTCGTTGAAAGGAGTGAGTTTGGCTTTGAGCAGTATCTTACTTATATCACGACATCACATGTGTGTGTACACAGAGGGTATCAAGAATATTTGGGGGTATATGTTGGGTAGCCTAGTGGTTAAAGCGTTCGCTCCACACGCCGAGAACACGGGTTCGATTCCCCACACGGGTACAGTGTGTGAAGTCCATTTCCGGTGTCACCCTCTGGAATATTGCAAAAATGGGCGCAAAACATCTCACACACGTATATTTTCTGAGTGGGTAAATATCCTGTTTTTGGAATAAACGTGGTATTTAGGGAGTCTTGGTGATGACTTGTTCCTCCTTAGTCAGACGACCTGATAATGTTTGAGAACCCTCAGTCAGATTACCTGGTCATTGCCAACTTCTTCAGTCGGATTTCTAGTGCTGATTTCCCACTCTTTCTTTAGTCAGAATACTTGTAAATATCCCAATTAGTCTGGGATATTTACTAGCACAGTTTTCGTGAGTTGAAAGTCCTTCACGTTTCGGTTGTTTTTTTTCTCAAAAAAGACCCTGAAGTTGTTTCTCTTGACCCAGATTTATGGAGACAATACTTTTCAAAAGGTGCTCATTTTAGTTCTTGTCCAACATTCCCCCAACTTGATGGTTCGTGAGCACTCGCCCCGACTTGCCCACTTGGGGATTTGTTCCAACACTAAGCTGACATGATGTCAAAGCGGCTTTAAGCCCGTCATTCACCCATTCTTTTTCGGCCTCTAAATACAAGCCTTTATATATAAACATACCACAGCGCATGTTATGCGAAGACCCAGTCTGAGTAGGAAGGACTCCATGTCTGTCGGCGATCGAGTCTGTCGGCGATCGAGTCAGAATCAGCCATCGAGGATCTGGACAAACGTCTTGGATTGTTATCACTATAACATAAATAAGCGGACCACAACACATGCATGCACACACACGCGCGCACGCACGCACCCACGCAAAACCAAAATACTTTCACACACGCACGCGCACGCACACGCACGCACACGCACACACACACACATCTTGAAATAATGAACTGACAGGTCGGGGAGTATACACACGTACCGGGTCCCGATCCACAAAACGTTCGTAGCGCTACGACATTCGTAAGCCTATGATAAACTATGGAGTTACGACAGGTCGTAACGTTACGAACGCATTGTGGATCGGGACCCTGGACACTAGGAATCAGGGGTCAGAATGTTGGCAACTGACTGCTCTCACCAAAGGAAGTGCGTGTATTGAGACGGAAACACGGTGCAACCATGTAGTCAGATCTGACGATGCTGAAGCAAAGTGGAAACGTCTCTACCGATATTGATCTAACGGAAGCAGGCAGAGAGTAGTCGACAGGAAGCGGGAAGTTTTAACACAGCAGACAAAAGCAGAGAAAAACGAATACAAGATAACAAGGAATGAGAATCGGACATGACGTTAAGCGCAACAACCGGTTCATCAATAGGACAGCCAATAATGCATAAAAGTTACTTGTACTCCAGTCTTGAGATCTGGTTTCCTCCACAGGGCTTTTGTATCTCGTGTTCTTAATGCTCTTTGTTAAATGGAGTTCATTCAGACAGGTTTTACGTTCAAAGCCCGAGTACATTTTTCCAAATATTTTATTGGAGGCAAAATTACTATAAAGCAAATGATGTATGGCACAATTTCCTTTTTGGGGAATTTTGGCTTGTTCTAAAAGTTCCCGTGTTTTTAAGCTGAACAATTGACTTGCCTTTGCGTGTGTTTGTGACGGGTATTGTCCGCGTGGCAGGATGCTCTCACTCTTTGTCTCATTACCATAGTTAGTTTTAACAACGTTCTCAATGTATTTCTAATCATATACTCGACCTTTTCGCAGACATGTGTTACGAGAATAGAAAGGGTATTGCCGTTTTTTATATACTAGCAATTACGACCTTTTTACAAATTTGCGTCAGTGCACATATAGTCCGCGTGATAAACAATCAACGAGCAGACAGACTGTACACATGAACGCTCGGCCTCGTGTCCTTCAAGTACTATTCAAGACCATATTGATTTTGGAATCACAAAATAGTGTCTGAAGTATGGAAACCGCTTTGGTAAGGGCTTACATCAAAAATATGTTTAACAAAAGAATATCTCTAGGCCTGGTCCGAACAACACTTGCATGAGGTCACCTCCCAATTAGACGACGGGACCCGTGAAAGTTCGGGTTAGAATATTGATCTTCATTAACCCATGCGTGTTGTAAGAGGCGACTAACGGGATCGGGTGGTCAGGCTCGCTGACTTGGTTGACACATGTCATCGGTTCCCAGTTGTGCAGATCGATGCTCATGCTGTTGATCACTGGATTGTCTGGTCCAGACTCGAATATTTACAGACCGCCGCCATATAGCTGGAATATTGTTGAGTGCGGCATAAAACTAAACTCACTCACTCACTCACTTAGCCGACGGATTTGCTTATCTTTCATATCATTTTCTCTCAGTCAGAGGTATTCCGTTACTGCCTTCCAGTCATCCCTTTCAACAAATAATGTGGTCGAGTGGACAGAGTTGCAGACCAGTGGGATCTCGGTGGTTCGATTCCTTTCATGATCAGGTGAAACCTATTGTTACCCTACCTTACCCTCTCAACATTAAAGGGATGCATATTGACTTGGGGACAAGATGAGAGTAATATCTACTGATGGCACCTCAGTTGCCAGGGTGCCGTTGTACAAAGCAACCTTAGCACTACGCCAGTCGTAAGTCTATGTTATGGTATGGGAGTTACGATCACCTTAGCGCTAAGATCGCTTTGCACAATGGCACCAAGCACCATAACAATGGCATTAGTTCGGAGTAGTACCGGCAGCCAAACAGACGGTTATTTTAACATATTTACCTGTTATGTTCTGTCCCACTTATATTTTCACTATGCCATTTTGTCCATCCTCTTCCCTGCTTCTTCACATTCAGCAAGGATGCACCCACAATATCCCATTACCCATCCTTTATCCCTTCTCGTCATCTCTCTATTACCCATCCCCAAGTCTAACCATAATCTTGTCGCCCATCCTTTACTCAAATCACAATCTTCTGTGACCATCCTTTACTCAACCTACAATCTTCTGTCATCCATCATTTAGAATGCCAATAACTTTTCATAGCCTCAGCCACACTGCTACGTCATCTTCTGTCACGGTACGCCCGTTACTCTCTCCGTTGTCTTCTGTCACACCATTCCGCGTTACACATCTTTTACCCATCCCGCCATCTTCTGTCTCATCCTTTAACCACCGTTCACCCCCATTACCGGCGTTTCACCAAAGAAACCAATAAAGCATGTTGACTTGTTACTGAGGTAAACCTCTCCTTCTGGTAGCCGAGCACGGTCAAGCCTTGTTCTGATAAGATAATGCAAAGAAGTGCCTTGAAATATTCTGTCATTATCTGAGTAATTACTCTTTCGATCGCTTTCTGTTTGAAGGTGATCTTTGTAAGCTGATTTGAGATTCTTCAAGCCTGTTCGGTGTGATCAAGATTCCCGCACTTACCGTCAAAGTAGTCCTTCCTCGAGTGCAGTTGTCCTTTAATGTCCATGCCACGACAGCGGACAAATTCCCGACCAGTCATGCGGTAGGACCTAATGTCACATTCTGGGTTTATGTTGAAAAGTTCCGTGCAACTCTAATGTGTACTGACAATCTGCAGCGAAGACAGACCCCGGAGCTAGACGCAAAAATGGAAAGCGCAACCAGGCTTACGAAGGTCTTAATCAAATAGCAACTACCTGTACAGGGTGACATGACCACGAGTTGTTGGATGTCACGAATATTATAGTGTCTTTAACTGCACATTAAGATAAGAAAAATACAAATTGCTTCGCAAGGTCTTTTCTGTGAATTACCCTCCAAATGATAAGTTCTCAGGTTTGAAGTAAGTAATGTTTATTTTTATGAGTAAGTATGGGTTTTCATCAATTTTAGCAACATCCCAGTACTATCAGGACGGAGTACAAGAAATGTGTCTTACACATTGAACCCAAGTTAGGAATCGAACCCTGGCCTTTTAGCGAACGCTTTAACCACTAGACCTCTTTTTTCATGACAAATCTGAACTGAACTTAATGAATAATTCAAAGTTTTGGACAATCAGGTTAAAAATGGTCTTCAGGACTCCAAGGTCCGCTTGCACAAAGCGATCTTAGCGCAGCGACTACCGCGAGTCCATGTTAAAGTCTTGGAACTACGATCGTGGTGGCGCTTAGGGCCCTTAGGGCGCTTTGTGCAAGAGGTGACTAGATTACCGGGAGGTCAGGGCCGGTGATCTGGATGAAGGCGTGTCACTGACCAACGGAATGTTTTGGTCGAAATCGATGGAATATTGCTTTTTGCGGTCTTAACACTATTTGATGGAGACCGTCACCCACTGGTGGCTTCTTGTTGTAAGGTGTGTACTGGCGTGTGAGGCCTTACGGTCCGACATTTGAGAGTCAATTAGAAGTTCCACCTCCGGTAGGAATTAGGTTCCAATCCCACCTGAAACGCTGGGCCACAGGTGCCTCCGCGAACCCCTTCATTAATACATCCACTTCCAGCACCAACTTTCAGGAAGGATCTCACCTGTGCTTGATCGCTACGTGATAAGTGCTACCAGGGCCCTATGAAGGTTTTAAAACCCTGCTTCCAACGTTCTGGAAGAGTCTGCGATGTTGCTGGAATATTGCTGGAATATTGTTAAAAGCGACGTAAAGTCGTCTCATATACTTGCAAATACAGTCAGCCATTCCTTCAACCATATGGTGACCAGCATTATTACAAGGTGACTGTGTAATTATTATTTTTCAGTTCCACTTGGAATTGAATTTATGTCATATCACGGTATATTAGGTATTAGAATAAACGTGAATGGTGTTTTTCACTCCTCCTGACGTAGTCTTTGATATAATTTGGTAATTCAGATATTAAGCGATTTTCAGCGACGTTTTACAAAAATAATGGATGTAATCCTGTAGTAACACAGGTCGTGGATGTTTGCAGCTAGCGAATCCTTTATTCAAAGCAATCAAAAAGGTATTCTGTCTTATCTACGGGATGCGACGTGGAGGTTCTGATGCCTCAAGGTCGGCACGTCAAGGTCATAATCGGGTCGAAACTGCTTTCCACCGGAAATACCCAGACCATTTAATGCCCACGTACGCGTATTCCCCCTGTGTTAAACGGGGAGCTTGTGTGTACCAATCGTCGTAGGCGCTTTACAGTGTTGCGTCTCTTAGCACGCCAGATATCTATGATCATGGGTTCGAATCCCGTTTCGTCCTGATAATGTATATCTGGTTTGTCAGCACTATACACAAGCTCGTGGGTTTCCCCAAAGCTGTGAATGTCTGAGACTTGCACGTAAGTTAACATGTAGTCATATAAATGGAATACTGTTATAGCCGCTTAACACAGTTCACTCACTCACACTCATCAATCAGTCAGTCAGTCAGTCTCTCACTCACTCACCCACTCACTCACTCACTCACTCACTCAGTCAATCAGTCAGCCCATCAGTCAGTCTCTCACTCACTCACTCAGTCAATCAGTCTCTCACTCATTTACTCACTCACTCAGTCAATCACTCATTCACTAAAGTACTCACTCATTCATTCACTCAGTCAATCAGTCAGTCAATCAGTCAGTCACATATCTCACTCATTTACTCCTCACTCAGTCAATCACTCATTCACTCAAGTACTCACTCAGTCAATCACTCAGTCAATCAGTCTCACTCATTCACTCACTCACTCAGTCAATCAGTCTCTCACTCATTTACTCTCTCAGTCAATCAGTCAGTCTCTCACTCATTCACTCAAGTACCCACTTATTCATTCATTCAAGTACCCACTCATTAATTCATTCATGTACCCACTCATTCATTCATTCAAGTACCCACTCATTCATTCATTCAAGTACCCACTCATTCATTCATTCATTCATTCAAGTACCCACTCATTCATTCACTCAAGTACCCACTCATTCATTCATTCAAGTACCCACTCATTCATTCATTCAAGTACCCACTCATTCATTCATTCAAGTACCCACTCATTCATTCATTCAAGTACCCACTCATTCATTCACTCAAGTACCCACTCATTCATTCACTCAGTCAATCAGTCCGTCAATCAGTCAGTCAGTCTCTCACTCACTCAGTCTCTCACTCACTCACTCACTCACTCAGTCAATCAGTCAGTCGATCAGTCAGTCAGTCTCTCACTCACTCACTTCATTCACTCTCAGTCAATCAACTCAGTCAGTCAATCAGTTCCATCACTCAAGTACCCACTCATTCATTCACTCAAGTACCCACTCATTCATTCACTCAGTCCGTCAATCAGTCAGTCAGTCTCTCACTCACTCAGTCTCTCACTCACTTACCCTCACTCAGTCAATCAGTCAGTCTCTCACTTCAATTCATTCACAGTCAATCAGTCAGTCAATCAGTCAGCCCATCAGTCAGTCTCTCACTCATTCACTCAAGTACCCACTCATTCATTCACTCAGTCCGTCAATCAGTCAGTCAGTCAGTCTCTCACTCACTCAGTCTCTCACTCACTTACTCACTCACTCACTCAGTCAATCAGTCAGTCGATCAGTCAGTCAGTCTCTCACTCACTCATTCATTCACTCAGTCTCTCACTCTCTCACTCACTCACTCTCAGTCACTCATCAGTCACTCACTCTCTCTCACTCAAACAGTCAGTCACTCACTCACTTACTCACTTTTTAAAACCAAACAGGAGAAGGCTAAGCGCAGGTGGTCGGTTCCTTAATTAACCAAAGCTGATTACAGTACGGTCAGATAAGGTCAAGATGATTCAGGGTTTCGTTAGCACTTCACCCCGGGAGCGCAGACCGTCATACAACGCAGTGTTATTTGGACACGAGATTAATCAGTTTCGAAAACGTGGCTCCATGAGATTTGGAATCTATTTCAGGCCATCCAGAACTCCGCTGAGTTGCAAGACATGTCAGGCCGGGCATGGCTGAATGCGGAGCTGGATGTTGAACACGAATTACAACGTGCGGAGTCAACCCAGCAACACCGTGTACAACGACTAAGTACCGACTCGGGAGAGTTGTAACTCACTATTGCAAATGGCAATTCTAGAATGGAAGTAAAGCTCTATTAATTCTGATAGTAAATTATCGGAAACGATTGCCTTGACGAGAGTGGATGACGCCTCTGGCCCTTTAGAGCAGCAACCAAATCCTAGTTGGTTGTCAAGGAGGAGCATCGACGCTGATGTGGAGAGCTGGGGCTTGGTTTAAGAGAGGGCGTTGGATTAAAGGGGAATAAGAGACTATCGCCTTGTTGGTTCCAATCAGTTGATTATGGCGTACCTGTACGTGATTAAATGCCTGATGTTGATTTAACCATTTCCCTGGCTTGATTGTGTGGACGGCTATAGCGCTTGGTATTGGTGCCATAGTTTTGTCGATGTCTCGTAAAAACGTTTCCCGTCTGACGTTGTACATGGACATGTAAGATTATATTGGTAATGTGCGTCACTGAAGAAGAATCGAAAGGGGTGAGGGGTATTAACATCACGTTTCCAAAAGCGATCTCAGTGTTCGTCCTCAGTGAGTCGACATGGATTTTATAAATAATAATAATAATAAATGGAACTCCACCTGCTGAATGCATGGTAAGGAGATCAGTTCATCCCAAACAAGACTCGGTACAATATATACTATATGTACTGAAAAAAGTTAAGGATCATCGGATCCTTTTTACATTGTCATACTTTAGATAATTTGCCATGAAAGAATCGTGTGATTCTTAACTTCACTTGAGTGGTTAATAAATTAAGGGATTCATATTTTGCACTACAATGACTTCATGTTTTCATTTATCCACGTGTCACTAAAGACTCAGAGCAGGACCAGAATTGCCAACATGCTTGAACCTAGTATTCCTTTAAAATGGACCCGTGAAGATCCGGGTTAGAATTGATCTTCAGTAAACCACACTTGTCGTAAGAGGCGACAACGGGATTAGGTGGTCAGGCTCGCTGACTCATTGTACCCCAATTCCGTAGATCGATGCTTATGCTGTTGATCACTGGATTGTCTGGCCCAGACTCGATTATTTACAGATTGTCGCCATGTGGCTGGAATACTGCCGAGAGCGGCGTTAAACAACAAACCAACCAACCCTTTAAAAAAACTTATAGATGGCACTATACCAATAATAAAAAGAACCATCCACTCCTTTCATATCAGGGGCGGTGGGATAGCCTAGTGGTTAAAGCGTTGGCTCGTCACGCCATAGACCCGGGTTCGAATCCCACATGGGTACAATGTGTGAAGCCCATTTCTGGTGTCCCCTGCCGTGATGTTCCTGGAATATTGCTAAAAGCGGCGTAAAACCAAACTCAGTCAGTCAGTCCTTTCATATCACTAACTTTAGCCCGCCAGGCCATACTAAAAATATTACCATGTAACAATTTGGTGGACCGTAACTTGTACTGAGCATTAAGTAAGCTCCTGCCCTATGCCCTGACGCGATAGTTCTTTACAATATCAGGTGTGTTTTTTATAATCGGCACGATCTGTGTTTACACACTGTTCTACCACACGGACGTTGCGCGGAACATCCACGATGTCCCTGTTGTAATGGCTCACGATTTTGCTAAATGAAAACCACTCAATTTAAAAATTAAAAAAAACATATTTCAAAAGATGCCAAAATGTCAGTACTGCCATGCTGTCCATCTGTCAAGGGGCTCTCAAACATGATCAAGGATAAGCCGAGACAGCAGGAGAGATTGGGTGTCAAGTTCTGGAAACTGGCGGGATTACGTGAGTAGTTACAGGACATGTATGACAAGAGTTCTATTCCTCTGATAAAATCCCTGTTGTCCTTATTTCCCAAAACGCCACATCAAACATCACTCAGTGGACGTCGATCCACCTTCAGAAACCTGACTCGAATACAATGTTGTCCACAGCTGTTACGAGATAGAGCGTATACCGTATAGAGCATTGTTGATGACGTTGCGTAACACACCGGGCGCTGCATGTTGTAGATCGTTTATACTAGGTTTATATCCCCTGGTACAACAGTGCACCTGCACAGTATGTTTGCAGTCTCATTACTAGGGATGACTAGGGGGAAACAACTATTGCGACAGAACTATTGCGATAGCGATAGCCTATTGCGACCAACTATTGCAATAGTATTGCAAACGTCATTTCCCCAAATGAATGCATAGTTTATATGAAATAACAACAAGCTGAAGTAGTTTCAGTTTCTTTTAATAACTGACAAAAAACTTGAAATCCAGATCAAGTTTGTTTAAGAGGTAACAGGGGCGGATAACTCTAAATCAAAGTGAAGGAATCTGGTCCTTGTATTTTGCGCTGCGCATTTATCAACGGAAGTCAATTACTAAACTATCGATAGTCCCACATACTATCAATGCATCGATAGTTTTTCGTTTCTACCATCGATTAATTGCTATCGGAGACTCAACAATTGCAATCCATCGATAGTTCGATGAATCGTTGCAACCCTACTCATTACCCAACGTATAGTTAACGGATCTTACACTGCGACATCATCATGTTCGTGTTCAGCAACAGAAGCAACACACAGAACAAACCTCATACAAATATCACGGATGCCAGAATCGATCGAACAGTCAGGCGATAACAAGTCATCTTTGTATCGTCATTCACGAACCTTTACAACAAATCATTGAGATAAAAAGTCTAATGTTTGTTTGTTTGGGTGTTGTCAGTAATGTTCCAGCTAAATTGCGGCGGCCTGTAAATAATCGAGTCTGGATCAGATAATGCAGTCTTTGACATTATGAGTACTAAGCAGCCTATGCATTTGGGATACGATGACATGCCTCAATCAAATCAGCGAGCCCGTCAACCCGATCCCGTTAGTATCATCTGAAAACAAGCGTGGGTTTATAACCCGGAAGTTCACGACTTGCCCAATGGATCACCTCTTACTACCAGCATCGGGGTGCTGGGGACACCACACGGGGTCAATCGACGTGTGCCACACATATTTTTTATAATGGAGCGAATGGGATTCTCACGAGTAATCGGTCACATCACAATGTCCTGCACACTGTTCATGCTGGTGATTGATAGTAAGAGCAGCTATCTACTCAAACCGGAATCGACGAAAGAGTAAGCCAGGACAACGCTGAAACAGGCGAGATAAGGAGGATATATTCCGTCCCTTGCATACCCGTGAAGGTCCGGGTTAGAATATTGATCTTCAGTAACTAATGCGTGTCGTAAGAGGCGACTAACGGGATCGGGTGGTCAGGCTTGCTGACTTGGTTGACACATGTCATCGGTTCCCAATTGCGCAGATCGATGCTCATGCTGTTGATCACTGAATTGTCTGGTTAAGACTCAATTATTTACAGACCGCCGCCATATAGCTGGAATATTGCTGAATGCGGCGTAAAACTAAACCCACTCACTCACTCCGTCCCTTGCGTTTATTCTATCTAAGACCCTGTAGAGTGCACCTTTGGGAGAATCGATATTTCAGATGTACTTAATGCCGTCATCTTGATGCTACACATTGCCTGCCTTTAAATTTAGTGCTATGACTTTTTCTGCTTTTAAACGACAATGTAATTGAATATATGTTTTTGAAATAAAACTCATTGTGACTCTGTACTTACAATGTCTATTAATGCAGACTTGTTCTCGTCACTATATGGCTGGAATAATGCCGATGTGACGTAAAGCCAAACTCAACTCAACTCAACTCAACTACACATCCTGAAATATGAATATAGACAGAAGCGACAAAACCCTGTCCATCTTCATAATATCATGTGACCTTTTTAAAACGATTGCATGATTCTTCGACCATATCATGAGATTGTGTTTACGAATCACTGTCTAACAATGTCATGTTCGCGGACAGACATGCATAACATGATCATGTCATGGTGCAACCGTCACAAACACAACGCAAGGCAAGTATTCACCTGAATAAAACGTATGTACACACGGTACAAATCAAAATAGGAAATTGCATTGGACATCTGGCAAATTATCATATATAATTGTAAAAATATTCATAATCACCATTAGGTCATCGCGATTCATAAACCTAAAGAATGACGCCAAATGGTTGTACACTTCAGTCCAGACAGCCATGAATAAGTGATAAAATTTGTCAGTGTCAGACAGGCCGATCTGCAAATAGTTTAATATTTTCCTCAATTTTATACAATACAGTGTTCAAACAGAAATGTTTCCTGGCATGGCACTAAGAGATTATGGATCAAGTCGTCGGATACGAATGTTATCCAAAGCTGAAGCCGTCTTCTTGTTGGCAGTTGATAGGACTTAATAGGCGATCTTGGTCCGCACGTTGGTCACCGCGGTGCCAGTCTTCAGCCGTGGTGTTTGTACAGCTAATCACAAATGACGCACACGTAGGGATAGAAGCGTCGATTTGATGAGAAAAGCCAATATTCCGCCTTCATACGGTTTTGATTACTTAGCGGTGGATTAACCGGAAACGGAAGTCTTTAGTGGCGGAAGTTCAAATTGGACATCCGGGCGTTATGCAGACGTAAATGGAGGACATAATATCCCCATTCAGTGGCTAGTTTTTCTGGTGAATTCATCTACTTAGGACTTAAGGGCGTTATTTCGGTTCTTTTGTCAAAGTTTGGATAGGAAAGCTGGGTAAAAAACGAGTCTGGAGAGTCAAGGACGTATTAACAAGAAGTTAGCGACTAAAATAAACGTGGTTCAACTGCCTGTCTGTGCATCTGTGCATTAAATTGGAGGCCTGGGTGCCTCAGTCGTATAAGGCGATGCAATTCGCTGAGCAATGACGTCACCCTGAGCACGCGAGGAGGAAAATATATGAGGATGGGTTCGAATCACCTTTCGTCCCTATTATGTTTCCCAAACCCATGACTCGGGGGTTTCGCGAAAGTATCGAAGATCTATGACTTGCATCACTTCGGGCTTTGTTCCTACGGGCGGCGGGATAGCCTAGTGGTTAAAGCTTTCGCTCGGCACACCGAAGACCCGGGTTTGATTCCCCACATGGGCACAACGTGTGAAGCCCATTTCTGGTGTCCCCCGCCGTGATATTGCTGGAAAATGGCTAAAAGTGGCGTAAAACTAAACTCTCTCACTCACTTTCTTCCAACATTACCTTGAAACGTCGTGATATAACGGGTATACTGTTCAAAGCGGAGTTAAACCCTTCTCACTCACTCACTATTGTGTAGCCCATACTATTTATTACAGGTTAAGTATTTTACACTGTATTTTACAGTACATTCTAGTAGTGTACTGTCAGGTAGAGTGAGTTTATCCCTATATTACGGTTACAGTTCAATAACCAATGTTGATCAAAGGAAAACACAATTTATCCCGGTAGATAAACCAACACATGTGGCATCAGGCTTATTGCACTGCATGGCGTGAAACACGTGGTACTCAAAACAAAGAACATCTGAAATGGCTCAAAATACCATATAAATAGAACTGTGCGCATACTGCATATTATAATTAGCAATCAGCAAAGTGTGAACACGTGGAATATAATCAAAACATGAAGCCCCTTTTAACATTCACAGGTGTTCCATTAAGACAACCTGAGTCAGCTACGTCTAACACACACGCCTGGCGAAAAAAAATCATCTTCGCTTTAAAGACTCTACTGCAATTTTGTGGCAACTAAAACATGTAGGCTTCCAAACCATCAGGTAAGGCACCTTTCTGTATGAAAGTTGATATAGCTGTTACACATCGTTTGGGATCACTGGGTTTATTGACTGTGTGACTTAACTGATTATGTGTCTTGAGTGATTGTGTGTCTTTGGTGATTGTGTGTCTTGAGTGATTTTGTGCCACGGTGCCATATGTGTCTTGGATGATTGCATGTCTTGACTGATAGTGTGTCTTGACTGAATGTGTGTCTTTGGTGATTGTGTGTCTTGAGTGATTGTGTGTGTTAACTGATTGTGAGTCTTGACTGATTGTGTGTGTTTGGTGATTGTGTGACTTGATTGATTGTGTGTCTTGATTGATTGTGTCTTGACTGATTGTGTGTCTTGACTTATGGTGTGTCTTGGCTGAATGTGTGTCTTCGGTGATTGTGTGTCTTGAGTGATTTGTGTCTCGATTGATTGTGTGTGTTAACTGATTGTGTGTTTTGAATGATTGTGTGTCTTGAGTGATTGTGAGTCTTGACTCATTGTGTGTGTTTGTGTGTCTTGATTGATTGTATGTGTTAACTGATTGTGTGTTTTCACTGATTGTGTGACTTGATTGATTGTTGTCTTGACTGATTGTGTGTGTTTGGTGATTGTGTGTCTTGATTGATTGTGTGTGTTAACTGATTGTTGTCTTGATTGATTGTGTGTCTTGACTGATTGTTGTCTTGACTTATAGTGTGTCTTTGGTGACTGTGTTTCTTGACTGATAGTGTGTCTTGGCTGAATGTGTGTCTTTGGTGATTGTGTGTCTTGAGTTATTTGTGTCTCGATTGATTGTGTGTGTTAACTGATTGTGTGGTTTGAATGATTGTGTGTCTTGACTGATTGTGAGTCTTGACTGATCGTGTGTCTTGGTGATCGTGTGTCTTGACTGATTGTGTGTTTACTGATTGTGTGTTTTGACTGATTGTGTGACTTGATTGATTGTGTGTCTGGACTGATTGTTGTCTTGACTTACAGTGTGTCTTTGGTGATTGTGTGTCTTGATTGGTTGTGTTTCTTGACTCACTTGTAACCTGACTCATTACGCGCCACCCGGAATAGAAAAGAAGATGGTTTTTGTACAACCTGTTAAGATATTTCTGGAACGTTGCTGAGAGCGTCGTTAGCCAATATTCATTCCACCTAACTGTCCACCAGTAAAGACTCAAACGCCCAGCCCACGCAGCTATGATGATATAACGTTGTTAGGGAAACATGATTAAGGCTATCGTCTACTCCTGTGATAGAGCCTTTGTAACAACCACTAGCCAACACAACTGTGCTTTTATAGATTCGGGTTGAGCTCGGAAAGTAAGAATAAACGACGTAACGACTCGCATTTTGCACGGGGCAACAGTAAACCCATCATATCTCTTTAAAGCTTTTACTTGGGTTTAAAGTCCGTGTAATCACTCTCTGTTCACTGTGGGGCTAAGTGACCAATATGTATAAAGCGTTCACAGAGAAACATGCAGCGCGGTGTTATTTCTGTCAACATCACCATACAGTTGATCTTTCAGTCTCAGAGACATATCAGTAATGGTTGCAAGGATTTGTTTAAACAGCAGCTATTTATATTTATCTTGCCCCCTGCTTTAGAAAATCAATTAAGCACGTTATGTTTTCAACAGAAACAGGTCTGTTGAGTGGCAGAATAACTGTAAAGCCGCACAGCGGTGTCATGACATGACATTGTTGTGGAGGCGAAGACCTACACCATAGTCGATTGCCCTTTGTTGGTGAGTGAGTGATTTGGGTTTAACGGCGTTTTGAGTGAGTGAGTTTAGTTTTACGAAGCTTTTAGCAATATTCCAGCAACATCACGGCGGGGGACACCAGAAATGGGCTCCACACGTTGTACCCATGTGGGGAATCGAACCAGGGTCCGGCGTGATGAACGAACGCTTTCACCATTAGGCTACCCCACCGCCCCCACGGCCTTTTGAACAGTAATCATGGTATGCCAGTTTCATGTGGAGGGGGGGAACGCTCGACGTTTGACACCTTGGTGAAACCCATGGGAATGGGTATAGTGCTGACCTTAGTACTGAACATGGTGAAACGGGTTTCGAATGCGCGATCATTGGTTGCTGGTGCGCCAAAGGGACGCAACTCCGCACAGTAAAGTCTTTGATCTCCAGACTCACTCACTCATTCACAAATGAACTTATAGAGCATATAGTCCCCTTCCGGTGTAAAATGGGACAATTACGACATCTTTTCGTAACGTATGAGGCTGATAACTTCCAGGGATGAACCAAGGCGTGCTGTCTCTCACAGCTGTTCACAGACTATTTATTCGATTTTAAACTTGACCACTACAACAACCACGTTGAAATGCTATTTTTGTCCTTCCTTCTCTTGGCTTATCTGTCATCTAATATGTGAGACAGAATACTCTTCTTACTGTCAATATATGTATCGATTTCTTTCAAAATCAATTTTACTCTTTGGCCACGTTTCCTAGCGTCTTACACGTCGTTCGATGTATATTTAAGTTCATGCATCGTTTTTCTTCGCCTTAAAAAACCCTGACGTGCTATCGGTACTGCCTAGCAAGCTTACCCTTTCCGCGAATACCTGGAGTCATCAGTGGTCCATTCATGAAGTTTCAAATGCTACTTTGCTTTTAAATCTCATTGAAATCTGTTTCGTGAGATAACCGGGAATGGCTATTTTCTGGCGTTGACGAATACAGTATACTAATTTAAAAAATGTAATCGTGCTTTATATAAAGTTCAATAAACATATTTGTACTGACATTACGTACTGAATCTTTAGGGTGGGGTAGCCTAATGGTTAAAGCGTTCGCTCGTCACGCCGAAGGCCCGGGTTCGATTCCCCACATGGGTACAATGTGTGGACTCCATTTCTGGTGTCCCTCGCCGTGATATTGGTGGAATATTGCTAAAAGCGGCGTATAACTAACTCACTCACTCAATATTTACTACACTTGATGAAGACATCTTGATTCACGATGCACAATTTGAATGTTTACGTTATTGTGGGGAGCACGATATATTTCCCGTGGTTAATGAATGTGACCTACAAATGATTGTATAACTATCAGGTGCTCAAAACACTTTTGTTTAGCCGTAAATAACACTTACGCAATACCACGGCTAGCTGGAAGTCAACGCCCACAGTCGCCGCGGTCATGTTGCAATCAGGAATGGCGCAAAAATAGTTGACGGGCATTTTAAAGTTCATTGGAGGTGTTATCTACAGTAGGGCAACACTCATGACCTGACATGGGCCGGTCGTCCACGCCTGATGTTACGTCAACAAGACACAGATGTTCGGTTGGTGCGCCCACGATATATATCAACCTGTCACATTAACAGCTTGGAAATTCATGACTGGAGACCATCTACTGACAGAACCGTACGCATCCGGTTTGGGGAGCACAACATCCGTCTCGACGTCCTACGGTGGTCTCGTTACAGTCCATAGGAGTCCAGGAAGATGTTTAAGGGACGCTTGCGTTAATCAAAGTCGTCACTATGGGGATGGAAGTGTAATGATATGGGAAAACATCACAATTCAACATCGTTCATGTCATTTTAATTTCGAATACTACTGGGACGATATAGGACGAGATCATGTTCTACCTTTGCACAAATTCAGGGACCTAACGTCAGGTTGCAACAGGATGACTCACATGGATAACACGCTTTTTGAGGCAACATAATATTGTCGGCGTTTTTCAAGACGTATCCACCGTATAACATGAGATGGAACGATGCCTACGACAGGATCAGAACCAGCCGGAACGCAAGATCAATTAGGACAGTCATCGAACAACATCCCCAAATCTGTTTTCAATCATGTAGTGTCTTCAATGCACCACCGCAGTTGATGCAAGATGGTCACATACAATATTGACGTTGTTACACCTCCACTCTTTCACGATGTGTCTGTGTCCTGTTAGCAGGTATGTGTTCAGTCAATAACTGTGTTATGACAAAACATTGATTAGACAAATGACCAAATATTGTGTGTCTATTTTCAACAACATAACACTTAAACCCCTTTATATGAAGCACAGGTTTTGACTCCGAACATAAACGGGCATTGCATTTGGACATATACATTCGTGGTATAATCTATAAAATCAATCGGTGCTAACATCAAAATGAGTTAAAATGACAAAAACCAAATGTTACCTTGATTTTATCGGTCACCTGACCAACTCATCATGTTGATAATACGCTTACAACCTAAACCGCTCCAGGCAGTAAACAATCCTCCAGTTACCTCGACCATAGCAGCTAACACCATATATCTCGACTACAAAGAGAAGAGGAGGAATAATACATACTTCCTCACCACGCAGTGCTCAAAATGCTCATGTTCTGCCACTAACAGCATCGAAGAGATGTGTGTTCAAAAGAAAAAAATCTACACCTCAATAAACATTTCTATAGTAACATGATTCCATTGTCCTCGTTCCAGACTGATCCCCTGCGCTCACTCGAATATAGTACCTGAAGTGTTGCGCAGTGAGCGTTCGTCGGAGTATTATCTTAGTGTGGGGGAAACGCCGGAAGTCATGCAGGTATCAGACCTTTACCACTGCAAGGTGACACCCAGAACACGGTGAATGCTTAAAAACCTAGAAACATAGTCGTGGCGCACCGAAATTCGAACCACATTCATAGGTTTCTGACTTGCCAAGGGGACATTTGCAATTTTGCTTGAAACAAACACATTGACAAATTGTTCAAAATCAAAATCTAAAATTGTGTTCACGTGCTTTACCAAAGCAAACTAAGTGTTGAATGTCCTGAAGAAAAACGTGCTTTCAAATACAGTTCGGTTCCTTTGAAGCACTGATCGAACATATATCCAGTTTCTAATAAAGCTGCCAGCAAAACTTCTCACCTAAGTATACTGCAGCTGAAAGGTGGCGCCATGAAAATCAACTGTAACGGGTGATCTCAGGTTGAGCTTCTCGTACAGACTGTAAGCATCCATGGAGTCGCCAGACAAGCCTCAAGAGTACCGTTGTCTTTGTTACACGAATGTATTTTAAAGTATTTTCAACCATGGATTTTCCACCAGATCACATTACGAAATAGGGTCCTTTCTGCTTGTGTCGTATACTTGTACAGTGTGTTGTACAACAATAATACATAACTGTAACCATTGTTCCAAAACTCCCAACCAATTACAATCATGACTTTCTCCATTACCGACACAAACACAATCATTCAACAACCAATGCGTAGCAAAGAAATTGACATTTTGAAGTATTGGTTGGTTTTATTGAATGAACTTAAATCCGCATGAAATAAACTGGCATATTCAATTTGAAGGATTGAGTGATCGCTAGGTGTTCTTTGTAAAGTTAAAACAGACATCCACTATTTTTACCTTAAAATCTTTAAAAAACATTAAAACAATGTTATAAGATTTTTTCTGAAGTTACAAAACAGGGATCCTATTTATCGGATCGAACAAGTACAATGCTATAAACATATGTTTGACGCAGAGGCTTGTTTTTAGTTTTGATTCGTCTGACATCTCAAGTGCAGATCACATACTCGTCTCACATCCCTAATGATAAACTTGATATTGATATAAGCCAGTTACAATGTATGGTACTGCTTGAAAAGTATTCAAGCAAGGAGACATTGAATTATTCGACGCTCTGTATAATCCGACATTTTCCCCGGTCCCAGTGAGTGTCGGATTATACAGAGTCCACTGTACATGTATATTGACATAACAACCATCATCACAAAATGCCTTAATATGAGAAGATTAGTCAACCACCAGATGTTCCTGGTTGTCGTTTGCATGCCTCGACATTATCGGTGCGAATGTAACTCAGTATTTTCAGGCGCACGACGCGCCATTAGATGGCTGTTTTCCGTTACTTGGCCTCATCAGAGATCTGCTGAAATCTATTGTTAGGCCAAACGTATTGCCTTGACACTGCTGGTCTCAACTTGGAGACTAGAAAGGCTTCATCCACCTGACAAAAACTCGGACAAGACAATTACACGCTCGCAGACAATGTATTTACACAGATGGAACCACAGGAAGCCCCTCGGAGAGTTTCTGCCATCAATTGTCTGCACAAACTCGGCTGTCATGTGACCGTCTACGTCTGCCACCAACTCTCATTTAAATCTCATTAAATGTCTTGTACTCTCGTTATAACCGGAAGTGGCAAATGCACTCGTGTAGTACGCCGGAGATGCACGTAACGAATCAGCAAGCGAGATGACTGAAATATATAGCATAACAAGCGTTAATAACAACTACAACGTCTTCACTGTCGACTCCAGAGTAGGAGACGTGTTTAGGTCCTAAAGCTTTCCATTTCAGAAACACGGTGAGGGCTTCAATAAAATTAGTGTCGGCGTCAGCGTCTATTTAAGTAACGCTAGTGATGTCCTTATCCTCGTTACCCCGCCTCCATCATTGATGGTGCCAGGATACAGGCAGACTTAACGAGGACGCCGCCTTTGAGTAGTAAAGAACCATTGATCAAATTCGCATGAGTCAATTTCTCCATGGTAAACTGCGTTTGACTGGTTTGACCTTCCTGAGCACAGTATGCCGGAGGAATCCCAGGTACAATATGATTGGTGGATCCCAGGCACAGTATGACCAATGGGATCCCAGGCACACTATAACCGGTGGGATCCCGGGTACAGTGTGGCAGTTGGGATCCTAGGCACAGTGTGACCGGTGGGATCCCAAGCACAGTATGCCCGGTGGGATCCCAGGCACAGTATGACCAGGCGAGAACAGTATGACCGGTGGGATCCCAGGCACAGTATGACCGGTGGGATCCCAGGCACAGTATGACCAGTGGGATCCCGAGCACAGTATGACCGGTGGGATCCCAGGCACAGTATGACCGGTGGGATCCCGAGCACAGTATGACCAGTGGGATCCCAGGCACAGGCACAGTATGACCGGTGGGATCCCAGCAGAGCATGACCAGTGGGATGAGCACAGTATGACCGGTGGGATCCAGGCACACAGATCCCAGGCATGACCGGTGGGATCCCTGGCACAGTATGACCGGTGGGATCCCAGGCACAGTATGACCGAGCACAGTATGACCGGTGGGATCCCTGGCACAGTATGAATGGTGGAATCCCGAGCACAGTATGACCGGTGAGATCCCGGGCACAGTATGACCGATGGGATCCCCACGTGTTGTGATCCCAAGTACAGTCTGACCATTGGGAGCTCCACGTGTTGTAATCCCAGGCACAATATGACCGGTGGAATCTGCAAGTGTTGATGTCCAAGCGTTAATGATATACCAAGGATAATGTGGAATGTCCAAGTGTTAATGATATACCAAGGATAATGTGGAATGTCCAAGTGTTAATGATATACCAAGGATAATGTGGAATGTCCAAGTGTTAATGATATACCAAGGATATATGTCTATATTGAAGGTTTGGTTAAGTCTTGAATCCTAAATCAGGATTTGAAACAGAAAAGGGTAACTGTAAGACTGTAAAATTACCACAGAGGCCAGGCTAGATGTCCATGTGTCACATTATCATGTCGACTTGGAACCTAAATTTAATCCATCATAAACTGACATTGACTGGGGTTGTGCCTCTGTAACGCAGTTAGAATTGACACATTTGTTCTGGATGTCAGCAGAGAGTGATTGAGCTTGGCCTTTGTCCGCTTTTAGCCATGCTCCATCAGAATCTCGGCAGGGAACAACAATAATAGCCGTGGAACATGATAGGGGTCTGATGACGAATGAACGCTGACGCTAGGCTACTCATCGCTCTGAACGACGTGAAGATGTATTTATTGAGGAAGGTTGACCACGGTGGTAAATCCCGATTTTCAGGATTATTCTTATCCTGAGATCCTGGTTTTACCGAAAACAAATACGTATGAATAAACTAAATAAACAGTTTTTGCTCCAATGTTACAACAAATAAAAAATAACGTAATATACACTATCATCCTCTTTACCTTCACATCGAGATAATTAACTTTGGTCTGAAGTACTTTACCGATGCTCCTGGTTTTCACCATTGTGGTAAATATATGCCCGTGAACTACGTCATCCTCAGTGAACCCTTGTCATGAGAACCGACATCAGATCCACAATACACGGATGGGTGCTCATGATGTCGATCACTTGATTGTCTTGTCCAGATTATTTACAGGCGTCCGTCATATAGTTGGAATATTGACCATATGGGCAAAATTAATTGGGTGTCAAGTGTAAGATCTATTTTATTCGCAAACGGATTTTCACATGTATGGTTAAACCAAGGTGTTGGCGATGTGCAGCTAATCTTAACTTCGAACAACGCATCAAAGATATAGCCTACCAGACTTGGCATTATGATATTTGCAGCTCAACGTTTCTCAGCCACTATTCACAATTTAAATATGACCTTCACTTGGTACCGTACATCACTGAATTGAAAAACAAATACTTAATAAGTGCGTACTGCAAATTTCGAATTTCCCATAACAATCTGAAGATAAATAAATTTAGATGTAAAAAAGATATCCCCATAACAGGATATTTGTGTACTGTATGTAATGCATTGGAAGTTGAAGACGAGAATCATGTCTTTTTTTATTGTAAATATTACGAATGTTGGCGAGAAAAATATTTGGTACAACTGTGTATAAAGGTCCACTAACTTTAGAATCTATTTTCAAATCAAGAAACAGTCAGGTAATATATTTCACTGCTTTATTTCTGCATAATGTATTCCAAACAAGAGCTGGATCCATTTGACCACTGTACATCGATTTATACAACTGTATAACTGTATTATAGGCGACTAGGCCGATATTACGCAAATAAACTGTCTATCCGTCTTTCTGTCTGTCAATATTGTTGAGATTATCGTAAGGCAACGAACACACCTCATGGCTACAAGAACCTCTGATATAGATTTACTTTGGTTTCGTTATTGTGTAACGACGCACAAAACAATATTCCAGCTACATGTCGGAGGTCTGTAAATAATCGAGACTGGACCAGACAATCCAGTGATAAACAGCATGAACATCGATCTAAGCAATTGGGATACGCTGACATGTGTCAACCAAGTCAGCGAGCCTGACCACCCGATCCCGTTAGTCGCCCCCTAACGACAAGCATGGGCTGCTGATGAACAATTCAAACCCAGATCTTCACGGGTCGCATTTGGAAATAACAATATTAAATATTTACTTCAAGTAAACAGTTTAGATCAGCGTGGATTTTACGTTGTCTACGAGCCTGACCACCCGATCCCGTTAGTCGCCTCTTACGAGAAGCATGGGTTACAGAAGACCAATTCTAATCCTGATCTTCACGGGTTCTGATATAGATATAACTGTGTGAAGCACATTATTAATGCTCCTCGACAAGTGTGGTTAGAGTAATGAAGAAGGGCGTTAAATCCAACTTGCTGACTCAGCCAGTTCAGTATCGATGACAATATACAAAGTAGAAACATCTGTGGACATAAACGTCTTTAACTGTTATTGCGACGTATCGCTGTAGACGCATCTACTGTTGTCAACCATGATTGAGGTACCGTACCGAAGCAACCCTGTTAAAGTATTCATAAACTGTGTCTACTTTGACGTCCGTCGTCTTCCAATGGCTATCGACAATTCGCATAAATGTATTAAACATGGTTTAGTGTAAATGTCACAAGTTGTGTATCCAGTCATTCCAGTGCATCTGATATCATGATGGACCGCATATATCACACAACGTTCTCTCTACGTCAACACATATAATATCAAACCTATTCAACACGCATTTGTTGGGGTTTGTTTGTTTGTTTACGATTAGAGAAAGTCAGAAACATCTCCATTTAGATGGATAACTGCCCAGGCACTTACCACCATGATAACTGTTTGCAACAATGAAACGCTTGTTTCAGCAATGTTGAAACAGACATGGGCTTTGTGAGAAAATGTGTATTTATGGGAACAGGCTGAGGTGTAATTAAATACATCGACATCTGTTTACGTCATGTAATTTTCAGCGGGACAGTTTAAAATGTCAAATCCAGTCTCGATATTCTGCCGAAAAAATATATATTGGGCGTAAAAGGCAAAATAGAGTGATATGTTTTGTGTGTTGTTTAACACCTCACTCACCATAATTCCAGCTGTATGAAGGTGGTCTGTAAAAGAAACCTGACAATCCAGTGATCGGCATTATGAGTAAAGTGGCATGCATCAACCAAGTCAGCGAGCCTGACCACCTAATCCCGTTAGTCGCCTCTTCCGACAAGCATAGGTTCCTGACAACCAATTCTAACCCGGATTTTCACGGGTCGAAACTGAGATGTATGGGTCACAGAAAATCAATTGTGACACCAGGTGTTTGCGAAAATGGTAATCCATGTGATTAAGACTTTAAAAACTCGTTTAATCTTTTTAAATTACCTTTGCACATTGTCTGGCGTCAGCATTGCCGAGCTGCCGCATGTAACATGTTTACAAATCGTACAATCGACTCAGCTTTTGGTAGATACTTCTTGTGGACGATTTACAAATATCGCTTAGATAAAAACTTAAAATATTGAACACAGCAGATTGTTTGTTGCTGATTTGGCTATTCCGGTGTAACAACAATTGCGTAAATGCACTGTGGCTCACCGCACTTGGAACTAACAATATTTACTTTAAGTAAACAGTTTAGATCAGCGTACAGTTTACGTTGTTTACTGTCTGTGTATCTTGTTCTGCTATTGATGAGAGGCTCGCGTGATTCAAGACCAGCAATTAACCGATGAGATTAACGTAGTGTTTTGCTGATTTTATGCACCTTGGTCATCCAGTTACCCTCCCAACGGCTTGTCAGCTTCAACCCCAGTTATACCAACAGAACATAACAGGTCCATATCGAGCACACCCGTGAAGGTCCGGGTTAGAATTAACCTTCAGTAACCCATGCTTGTCGTAAGTGTCGACTAACGGGATCGGGTGGTCAGGCTCGCTGGCTTGGTTGACACATGTCATCGGTCACCAATTGCGTAGATGGATGCTCATGCTGTTCATCACTGGATTGTCTGGTCCATCGGAATATTGCTGAGTGCGGCGTAAAACTAAAGTCACTCACTCACTCCATATCGAGCAACATTTACAGCAAAAGATATATACTGTGCGATGTTTACAATGATCTCTTAATGAGCAACAAACATGTGATATCATTCTGAAAATGTTGTATGTAATCATACATGTTCTATAAAACAAGACAGTCCATATCGAGAACATTTACAGCAAGAAATATATACTGTGTGATATTTATAATGCTCTCATAATGGGAAACAGCCATGTAATATCACTCTGAAAATGTTGTACGTAATTATACCTGTTCTGTAAAACAAGACAGACAATATCGAGCAACATTTACAGCAAGAGATATATACTGTGTAATGTTTATAGTGATCTCGAAATGGGCAAAAATCATGTGATAATCTGACAATGTAGCACATAATCTTACCTGTTGCATAAAGCTCAAAAGAACACTTCAGACCAACCTGTTTCGTATATCGTACCATGGTTAATCTGTCCTGGCGTGAGGCATTTACCATTAAAGTGAGTGAGTTTAGTTTTACGCCGCACTCAATTACCATTAAAAGAAGATAAGGATTACCTTCTTCATTCATATTACTATTAATAGTAAAATGAATGAAGAGGGTAATCCTTAACTTATTTTGAGTAATATATATAAATGCAGTAACACTATGAGACGGGTGTATACAAATTCCCAACCCGAAACATGGCTCAGTGAGGTACCTCTACAAGCTTCTGGACATTCATTTGTGGAATGTTCCCAGCATTGACGCTTAGTCTCTGAAAATTTAAATTTGGATAGAAAAAAATAACTCAATTTAAATTTAAAAGAAGCCCTTGTTGGAAGAATGTCTGGACTTGCTTCATGTAGGGACTTCCCATTGCTGAAAGAGCTTGGCGGAAGTGAAACATAATGGCTCAGGGACTGTGAGACATATCAATAGTACCACTATGCCCCGAACTCGGCTCGTGGCTACAAGAGTGTTAAAGGCAAAACTACTAGCTGCCCTGTGCCACACAATTTCATTTTTTCAGTTCTCTAACCAATTATAGGAACACTGGGAAATCAATTCAGCCCTTGTAGTATTACGGTTAGAATGGACTCTCTGAGCCCATCCACAAACTTAAATTTGTAAAACGGACACTAAAACAATTTTCTGAGATAAATGGCGATGGTTGTAGCCGTATGCAAACAGAACCCGCTAGTAGTGCTTGATTATCCTCAGGGCATTACAATAATGGAAGTGAAAAAACTGATAATAAAAACAAAGAAAACCTTTCATATTCTTTAGTTGAATATTAAAATACATGTTCAGAAATAATCTCCAATACTGCGTTAGATCTTATCAATTGTGGAATGAATTGCGGATACCAAATCTCGTTGTCATGACAACCATACAGGTGCGATGTATTTTTACATGAAACTCGATCAAGAAAGAACAGCGGAATTATCAGGGTTCATTTTAAGACGCTTTGAAGTCTAAATTGCTTGCACTAACTACAAAGGACGGCATGTCAGAGCCAATGACTAAATGCCATCGCTATTACAAAATCTAGTGTCTTGGATAAGAGAGTGCAGAGTAGATTCGCTGAGCACAGGTGGAAAATAAACAAGACGGGGTGATTAATGCCTAATAAACGCGCACCCGGGGAGGAGAAGCACATCAGTGTGTTTGACACCGTCGTGCTGTACGTGGAGCATTCAAAGGACTTCTAATTTCACTGAGGCCAATCAGTCATTGGTCACAGAAAGGCCATAAGCCCACAACCCTTGTCAAGGAACGTGTGATGAATCTTAGACGACTGTGGAGCAATACCTCAATCAATCCATTGATTTTTGCTCTGTAAATGGCTATTCCAATCACCATGTTATTTCACATGTCAAAACCTAAAGTGGTCGCCGGAAAGCAGAGCCCATAATTGAAGTAACTTGCACCAAGCCTGTCGTCCATGTCAGGGAGGTGGAATTGGAAGGATTTGTCTCCAAGCTTGCAGAGTGCGTTTGGTTGTTGACAATATTTAAAGGCATATATCTGCCTTTCAACTGTCCGCAATACTGACGGGTTTGTTGAGACATATAGGGGATTCGGGTATCTTACATGGATGCAGTTTAACTTTGAGCGTAAGGTCCAATGTGTATCAAAATTACACAGGGTCGATGCGTTATCTTTATGGCATGTTTTTGCTTGCAACTCACATGAGCTCAAAGAACATGCCCAAGTTAACTCAGTTCACGAGGTAATTGAGTGTGTTTGACTTAGCCCTGAATTGACCGGTTTACTGTTATATAGCGGTTAATTGATTGATCATTAAAAGTGTAATAGGAGTTCGGGCAACTAGGCCCATTTACACCCATCATAAAGGTTTGCTAAGTTTAAATAATTTCATGAAGTTGCAAAGCTGCCACACGATTTAATATAAGCAAGAACTACATTCTGAACATCATGGCGAATGATATTCCATGAACACAACTGTGATACCTGTGACCGGGTGTAAAAACCTTGGAGTCAACTTTGTGTGCAGACTCTTTCAGTGTTGTCACAACCCCTAGTGTACAGTACACAACCCTGTGCACTTAAAAGAACCCACGAATCCGTTGGTATATGACCAGATGGTGGCCACATGAATACGTGCAAACACCTAGTTGCGGGTACAGCAACGTGCAGTAAACTTGGACAAAGTACTGTGACTAGGTGTCCCAGTCCACCCAAATGTGAATGGGTACCTCGTTAGGATGAGAAAGCCACAATAACTCGGTGCGCCCAGTGGCAGCAAGAGTTGTATACTCCCCAGGGAGTTGAGATTGATAATACGATGTGACGTTGAGATTGACATCCAATGATCGAGGGGAAAATACCAGCGCCTCGAGCATGCACCAGTTGCGTGGATATGTGCGCTATATAAATATACTATAATAATAATACTCGAAGGATGAATGTAAGCCTTGAGTCGGGAAGATGATGGACGTCAACCAGCTTGGTTATCCCTTAAAATACTGCCATGGTGATGACAAACCTAGAGTTACCTCCCTTGGAGATGCAAAGCTTGTGGTCGCGTGTTCGACCCTACCATTAGCTCCATCCCAAAACCATTGCCAACGTTGGGCCAACGTCTGAATGCTATCTGGGATTGTGTTTCTGAATCTGGTAGCACCACACTACATGACAAGCATCACTTTGGCCTTCTCCCTCATGGAGCTGAATGATGTGCTTAAAACTGACGTTAACCAGTCATACTGATGAAAAACTGAAGAAAGGCCACAAGGGTTCAGTTTTTCACAAGAGCAATTCGTGAAGATCCGGGTTTGAATTGGTCTCCACAATCCATGCTTATCGTAAGAGGCGACTAACGGGATCGGGTGGCCAGACTCGCTGATTTGGTTGACACTTGTCATCGTATCCCAATTGCGTAGATCGTTGGTCGTGATGTTGATCACTGGATTGTCTGGTCCAGACTCGATTATTTACAGACCGCCGTCATGAAACTTGAATATTGCTGACTGCGGCATTTAACAAAAATCAACCAAAAAACGATCACAAGGGCATACTATGGGAACTTTATACGATGAATGACAATAATAGTAATTTATTCGCTGGATGTGATATTGTTAAGTGTTTCCATGTGAAACTGTCACTCAAACCGAAATCGGCATTATTAATATAATTCTCTGTCATTCTTGTTGCTTTAACTCTACAAGCTTAAGCTGGAATCCACTGCCGATTTTCGCATTTCTTTCTCCACACACAGAACGCCGGATGAGGATTACGTAAGAGGCTGACTTAAGCCTAACGTGTCGATATTCCCTAGCAATTGAGGGGAGCCATAACGAAACGGACTTCCGCCTCTAGAAAGAAGTGGACTTCCTCCATGATCACTTCAGTATCGACCAGGTTCAACCCAGTGTTGCAGATGGAACGAAATTAGTAAATTATTTTTTTACTCCGTTGTGCAAGCACGAGCGTTGAAGCCAGAATTGTCAGTTGGAATTGTGACCGTTTCTGTTTACCATTCTGTTTACTTTCAGAAAGAAACAGCATCAAGGCTTGGACAGAAGCATTTTAGTTTGACCTAGGTTAAGATATGGTTATCACAGATTCGTGACTTAAGTGAATGCATGTGAGTCTTGGAGGGAATCTCCTTTTGTCAGACTGAATCAAACTCCACTCTGTTGTGGGACCGCCACCGTTGTCTGGTGGATAGAGGGTCCGGTCTGAGAGCTGGAGGTCAGAGGTTGGATATCTGGCTGTATCAAAGCATAAAAACGTTAATTGATTGTCTTATTGTTGCCCCAGCTGGGCTCTGGATTAAGAGGATACAGGGACTGGTCAATATACCGGGTCTGAGTGGGGTATTTATTTAAAACTACAGCATGGTGCGCTGATTGGAAGCGTAAGACTACATACGTTATAGTACAAGCACACACGCATACACACACGCGCGCACACACACACATGCACGCACGCACACGCACACACGCGTACACGCACGTCACTGTTTAAGTGGAATAATCTTTATGCGACATTAGATACTTTTAAAATCAATGACTATTAGGATATGCTCTAAAATGAATATATTATACCAGGGACACTCTACAACACGTTATATAGTCTCCCTGATTATACATGGCATTGACACTTCTCTCTTACGGCGGTGACCCGTGAAGGTCCAGGTTAGAATACTGATCTTCAGTAACCCATGATTGTCGTAAAAGGCGACTAATGGGATCGGGTTGTCAGGCTCACTGTCTTGGTTGACACATGTCATCGGTTCCCACTTGCGCAGATCGATGCTCGTGCTGTTGATCACTGGATTGTCTGGTCCAGACTCCATTATTTACAGACCGCAGCCATATAACTGGAATATTGCTGAGAGCGGCGTAAAACTAAACTCACTCACTCACTCTTCCGGGCGGTCAGCTGTGTTCCTGTAAACCAGCCTATTGACATAGGAGATATCTGTTACAATAGATAACATTATTTCATTTACACCAAGGAATAGTTTCAGTTACATTAAGGGACAGGATTTCAATTAAATTAGGGAACACTATTTCATATATAGGCTACCAAGGAACTGTATTTATTTTAATCTACATTCAAGGAACAGTATTTCAGTTACATTAAGAAATGTGTTACAGTTACATTTGGGATGGGCGGTGGGGTAGTCTAGTGGTTAAAGCGTTCGTTCGCTCGTCGTCTCCAGAATAGCCGGGTTCGATTCCGCACATGGTTACAATGTGTGAAACCCATTTCTGGTGTCTCCCGCCGTGATATTGCTGGAATATTGCTAAAAGCGGTCTAAAACTAAACTCACTCACTCACTGCATATAGGAAAACTGTTCCAGTGATTGCAAGGAACAAAATCACGAAGACAATATGCCAGTTACACTAAAAACAGTTTTTAGTTATAAAATGGGACAATACTCATTAATTACATTATGGGAACTGAATGCAGTTAGGGGATAGTATATCAGTTACAATAAGGAACATATTTCCAGAGACATCAAGGAATAGATTTTCATTTACATGAAGGGCCATTACCAAATGAGAACGTTCTACATGCTGTGAATGTTCATTTCAGGGCAGCCTTGCTTTTCTTTACCTTTGTATCAGCTTCTAATTTGAAAAGTATTTTGTAACAAAGAGAAGCCAACGAGCAGCCTTGATTGGCCATGGGTGGTGGGGAATGATTGAAATAAAAATTGGGCATATTCTTTTCAACATGGCAAATTGCTATTTGATAACACAGTGCTTCGTTCCAAGGACAATGAGACCAGTCTCACAAAACATGAAATATTGGACGTCATTTCGCTGTCCTAATCTTTGTGTTGGTGTTTTACAGTAAGATACCGCTCTCAAATAGCCTGATTTCATGTTTGTATGATGGCAAGGATTTGTTGTCCACGCCTAAAGGTTTAAAAATTTCAAGTGTCATATTTAGTTTGTGACGTCAATGGTTTTAAAAGGAAATCAATGAAAATGAATTAAATCTTGCAATACGCTCTCAAACTTTTATTAGAATATGATCTGCATTATACAACAGACTAATGCAATTGCTGCTTGCAAAACTTAATAAAAACCAACAATGGAGTGACATAGACTGTACAAATTGCAAGCGATTCATCGTGCTCACGATTTCTCTGACATTACCATCGCCTGCAAGCTTGACAATATTCCCCGTCACGCAACTATACGTATTCGGAACCCAGCATGGAATTCTTGCACAGCGTCGTAATGTCGGAAAGTGGTTATCTAGGAATCATAACTGTTGTTTTAAAAAAAGGTTTCATGGTTTATTTGTTTGCTGTCATGCTGATGGTAACACTAGAGGAATCTAAATGATGAAGGGTTCACGCTTCATAAAAGTTGCTGGTTGGTTTAACGCCGCACTCAGCAATATTCCAGTAATATGGCGGCGGCATGTAATAGTGGTGGTCCGATTAATTGAAATAAACGAAGATTGGTCGCAGTGACTAAACGACCAAGCACTCGATCATGTTTTCTTATAATCGAACACAAACAATTCTGGAACACTTGTTTTCATCAACAATATTTTTCACAAGGTTGGTTTTGTCTGTTATATTTCATAAGCACTACAAGCTCGTTCCAAGTCATGATTGAATTTATCTTAAAGACACCAAGAAATTTATGTTCCTAACATACTAGTCATCCTTTAAAGATGTGAAATTTTGCCAAAAAAACACCAAAATAAGTACATGTTTTTTCCTTATATATTTGTGCATTAACACATTTCATAAATGACGCTAACCAATTATTTTCGATGATTGATCGGTGGTAATGAAGCAATCATCAATTATGAGATTTTTACCAATTCCCAACACTAGCATGTAAATAATCGAGTCTGTACCAGGCAATCCAGTGAGCAACAGCGACACTGACCACTTTTACGACAAGCATGGGTTGCTGAAGATCAATTCTTACCCGGATCTTCACGGGTTCACGCTTTAGAATCAAGACACACTATACATTACACTCACACCTCAGGAAGGCTATATGCAAATATTTATTCATATAGTAATAGCATTTGAGACGTGCTTTTTTCTATTTTTATCATCATTTTGAAACATTTTGTTCCGCTTTTTTAATGTGGTTTAATACCACACTCAACAATATACCAGCTGGGTGACGGTCATCTGTAAATAATCGAGTCTGGACCAGATAATCACGTGATTGTTAACATGGTCATCGATCAACGCACTTAGGATAAGATGGCATTTGTCAACACATACAGCGAGCGGAGGCAAGCAATCCCGTTAACCGCTGGACTAGTTCTAGACTGGATCTTCAATGGTTGAGTTCTTGAGAGCAAAAACATAAATACAAAATATTGCAATTGCCCCTTTATTTAATTATTCTGCCATTACCCTTGTAACTTCGTTTGATACACCTTTTACCGTTATTCTGATCTGAGGCAAATTTCTGACATCGAGTAAACAAGACAATTGCTCTGATCATTACATGGCGGATCTAATTAGACAGCTAATAGCCAAATATTTTGGGGAGGGCGATAACACTAATCTACGTTGTGTGGTACACTCGTATTCCACACTCGTATTCCACACTCGTTCACGCCTCTTAATGAGAAGCTGACGTGCAATGGGCTTCACCTCTAGACTGATTCAATTTACGCATTTCTGTACAGCGCTGTTCCCCAGGCCACTGCATTAAATCCATCATTTATTTTTAACAATTAAGTAATCGTGGCATTTATGGCCGAGATTTCTCACTATGCCTTCTGGTTCCGTCTTGGGAATATGTACGTTAGATATGTTGATTTCATCTCATCTGAAACTCTCTCCCCGTTAGCATCCAACCAGAGCAATCCATCAACGTTCCCGTACTCGAAATTGACCTTATTGTGAATTACACGAGGCGTATAAGTCTGATTTATGAACATACAACTGCCATCATTGGCAAAAGTAAATTTGTTTTCTTTCCTGGCATCAATCGTACATGTAACAGCTTTCACCATGGAGAAGTAGATTTATCAAGGGTTTTGGCATGTATGTGATCATGAGTTTGTGATCAAACCGTATATGGACTTTCACAATGGAGAAGTAGTTTATCAAGGGTTTTGACTATACTCTCTCTAAAAAGAAACGCATACGTGTATTTTCACGAATTTGATCTGCACACTTTAAAGTGAGATAACAAATGTAACTCTGGATCAGATGCAGACACATTTCACAGTATAAAATATCAACTGTCTGTTAACATGTATAGCTTATTAAAAGTTCAGTAAGTGAACGCGTCCGTTCCCAGTCGGTCGTTGTCTTCAATATCTGTTGTGACCACCATGAGCCCCCAAAACCGCTCTGCACCGTCTCGGCAAAGACTGAATAAGTCTTTGAATTCGACCTTGTGGAATTTTGCCCCATTCCTCTTGCAATGACTCCGACAAAAAATGCCAAAGACCGTCAAAAACGTGCATATTGGGAACAACATTTTCCCTGAGACATTTTCATGCAAGTTGACACTTTCGAACGTAAACGGCATTAAATTTTCCGAAAATGCGTCTTTTGTGTTGTGCATTCGTTCCATGTTCACAAACCAGCATTATGACTGCGAAATAATAACAATCAAGCGCTAATTTTGAAACCTTTTTGAAATTATATGTTTCAACATCACCTATGCGTTTCCTTTTTTTGGAGAGGATATATGTTATCATGAGTTTGTGATCGCCGCAGATGACTGTCACGCTTCATTCAAGGGTTTTGACATATACGAGATCATGTGTTTGTCATTAATCAAATATTGGTCCACATCGATAATGGTAGGGGTTGTAAATATTTAATAAATTACTGCTTGCACTGTCATTAAATGAAGCGATGTGGGTCCGGTCACATCTGTAATATTGGGTTTGGAAAAATACGTCGAATATCTATGCCTCTGCTTTTTAACGTTACTCTCTCTGCTCTCTTCGTTTGATGTGTTGCTTGACTCGAACGCTCTGTTGTTGGTAGAGGGATATTAGGGGATTAGTGATGCTGCTTTGTCAGCGTTCCGGGAGGTTTGTACTGAACGAAATAGGACATTCGGTGTGCCGTTGTCAGCATCCCATGACGATATTCATCAACTGATTTCACGAGTGGTATTACTCACGCTATGTACACGCGGTTTACACAATCATTGCTGCAGAGACGGACGAGCTGAAAGAAGATAATGTATGAAGGCGGTCGGCAATAGTCTACTTTTATGATGGAACCTGTACATATTCTAACCCTGGTCAGGCTGAGATCATGAGTACCGACAGAATCAGTTAGACGAGAGATTATTTCGAAACATCAAGCACTTTTCGAGTGAGTGATTGAGTAAGTGATTGAGTGAGGGAGTTAGTGGGTGAGTGAGTGAGTGAGTGGGTGGGTGGGTGCGTGAGTGAGTGAGTGAGTGAGTGAGTGAGTGAGTGTGGGTGGGTGGGTGTGTGTGTGAGTGAGTGAGTGAGTCACTATCAACCGTTAATCTATAAATGGGTCATTCAGTTTTATAATAGCATGATCATTATTGTAATGACTTAAAAACATAAATTGTCCTCATGATTCTGACTGATCTCCTAATTGAACAGATCGTTGGGGATAGTTTCATATCAACACCAGCTCCCAAAACCAGAAATCTTCCAGAACCATCTCAGTCATCTTGCTCATCCCTACTTAACAACGACCCGTGAAGATCCGGGTTAGAATTGATCTTCAGCAATCCATGTTTGTCGTAAGAGGCGACTATCGGGATCGGGTGATCAGGCTCGCTGCCCTGGTTCACACATGTCAATATCCTAATTGCGTAGATCGATGTTCGTGCTGTTGATCACAGGATCGTCTGGTCCAGACTCGATTATTTACAGACCGCCGTCATAAAGCTTGAATATTGCGGAGTGCGGCGTAAAACTAAACTCACTCACTCAGTATTTAACAACAGAAACAGAAATGGCGATGACAGTCGAGCTTTGCAATCCTGTTTACGACACGGCCATTGTCTAAACTATTACCAACCGTGTCCGCTATATGTATCTTATTTTTCATTTGTGTTAAAGGGCGGTGGGGTAGCCTAGTGGTTAAAGCGTTCGCTCGTCACGCCGAAGACCCGGGTTCGATTCCCCACATGGGTACAATGTGTGAAGCCCATTTCTGGTGTCCCCCGCCGTGATATTGCTAGACTATTGCTAAAAAGCGGCGTAAAACCATACTCACTCACTCATTTGTGTTAACCTCTTCAAGGACAACATGATGTTGCATTAAATCTCACGCGACAGACTCCGCTGTATTGCCTCGTTTTTCCATTAGATCTACACGCAGATAACTCCTTAGCACGGATATTATCTCAGGAAATCGAACTGTCGAAAAAAGCTTTTTACGTGTCATTCATTTGACGTAGAGATATATTGCCGCGTTATTGTAAAATTAGTTAAATCTCACATGGCTCACTGACACTTACGATGTATTGTCAAACACTAATCGGATTTGATTATTCTTATATTATTTTTGTTCAGCGACTATTCATGTGATGCATGTAAGTATGAAACTTCAACTCTAAACAACTAGTCTCGATCAGCCTTCGAAACTGATGTTATTGCGCGTTTAAGGCAAACTATTGGAGATGGCATCAGTGTCACCGCGGAAAGGGCAAGGATGTTTCGAGTGAGTGAGTTGGGTTTTAGGCAGCTTTTTTAGCAATATTCCAGAAATATCATGGCGGATGACACCAGAAATGGGCTTCACACATTGTGTCCATGTGTGGAATCAAACCCACGTCTTCGGCGTGACGAGCGAACGCTTCAACCACTAGGCTACCCCATCGCCCCAGGATGTTCTGACCTACATCGCCAGCCGTTTATATACCTTTATTGCCTGACACCACACAGCAGCATTCCAACATGCAAATAACCTGGACAATCAAGTAATGGGCCAGAAATCCAGACACAGTAATGTGAGGAATCTACCTATTTTGAATTACGGACCCTGCAATGGAGTTCATAAAAAAATCGAAACTGTAGAAAACAATGATTGAAAAAAGCAATTATGCTTTAGATTGCTGAAAGAAGAGAGTATCTGCCACAATAATTGTCGTAATGCTATTACAAAAAATATCTGATTGTGCTGATGGAGCTGAAAATATCTAGACAACAAAATCCCAGAGATAACCAACCACCGACCCCACCCCAATATCAGATGGTCTTGCCCTGGTATTCGTTGACAAAAGAGATCTGTCCACGCTGTCACTTTGTTCTACAATTGTACATCATGATGGAGAACTGTTGTTCATGTTCTTTCTCAAATCCCCTTTCTGCTTGATCAACAGATTACGCTCTGACGTCAACAGTGTCAAATACAAAGGATCCACCTTCAGTACCTTGTAAACATGGACTTAGTTACATATGTTTAGCGACCAACCGTCAGGAAGTAGTAATCTTTATATGAGTGGTTACTTTACCTCTTCATACGTAATCTGCAAAACGTTCCTAACGCTTGATGTATGTAAAACGTGTCTCTAACAGGCTGATTGCATATGAAACAGTACGAGATAATTAACGATCTTGTGTGTCTATTTTTATAGAGAAAGTAAAGAAGAATGTTGTTTCATATTTCATTAAAGAGAACGATCACAACCTTTTTTTACGTCCCATGTGACGTAACTGTATTTGAAATGGAAAGTTTACGACATCAATGAACCTTTTAGGAATTAAAGACCACATTTGATCCTTTGCTACTAAGATAGGGGCACGTTTAGATGATGGATAGGAAACATTATTCATTCGGTGAAATGTCCAAGATCAATTATTCCATGTCGGGACCTTCCTCTCCAACAATTGCACCCTCCATCATTGGCTTGAAGTATCTATAAATCTAGATGAATTGAGGTAAGACCATTTACTTTGGATGTTTCAAGCTTCCATCACTAAATCTCAGCTTTGTCAACATCGCGTCTTGGATTGGGGAGGGAGAAAGAAGGAAGAGCCGATCTATCTAGCTTGCCATTCACGGTCATCAGATGCCTAATTTATAGATTCTATTACCAGCCGCCATGTAGCATCCTATTGGCTGATTCCTGTAATGGCATCCATCGAATGGGTTTGAGGCAGTGATTTTCTCGTTGTTTGGTTCAACCCAATTCCGCTGATGGCGATTCTACAGGCAGAGCCAGTTGAGCGGGGTAAGGGTGCTTGAACGAATTAGGCAGTGTTCTATTCACAGTTAATTCGTATGAGGCTTGTGTCACGCGAGGTGATGAAGTACTGCGACGCTGCACCTGGAGACGTCCTTATCGACGTTGTTTGCAGCTAAAATTGTTTGATTGGTTAATGCAATTTACCATAGGAAGACGTGGCCCATTGGATTTCCATGTAAATCGAGCTAAAAAACAATCATTAATTTTATGAGAAATTTTAAATAGTCTGGCCAAGGGAGACGACTTGTAAATTGGTTTTCAAGAAAATGCCACTGAATGAATTTTAGTCGTCAGGGGCAAAGAACAGACATGTATAATGATTTTCTTTACACCATTGGTGTGTAATGATTATGAAAAGGGTTTTGTCGTTTTAATCATCTCTCTCCCATGAACATGTATAGGAAAATAATAATAAGAGTAATCATTTTAATAACAGTTATTTGCGTAATTACAGTTACAAATTCGTTTATGTCGTGGTGTTTAGAAATAAAAGCCACAAACCTCTCCATCGATACAAGAAATCTCTTCTATAATCAAATCAATCATATCCCAACTCTTATTGAAACTTCAGATATATCCCCCTGCATAACGTCCTATACAGACTTAACCTTTTGGCACATTATGCATGTTTTTAAAAAGGAAACGAACTGACCAAAATAGTGAGTGAGTGAGTGAGTGATTTGGGATTTCTTCCCCCCCACCACCCCCCCCCCCACTGTTACAGCATTTAAGATTGAACCACGTATCAGACATTTCCACTTTTCCGAAACCAAGGAGCACAGGCGTGGTTCTGACAGATCTAGAAGCATCGGAGGGAACCGGAATTTGAAACTCAGCATCACAGATTTCTGGTGTGCCAAAGGGAAGCAACTCAGTACAGATAAATCCGACGTCTCAGACGCATGGTCAACCGTGCCCCCTTAACCAAGTATAGCCATTTTAGTCTAGCTATTTGCATAATCAGTCATCAGGAACACAGGTATGACATGACTCAGAAAAACGTCAGAATGGAAAGGGTGTATGTATGCCTTCACCTGTTTGTTTCATTATTTCCGTCCGCCCAAGTAAGTGCTGACCTTTGTGTTTTGGAGCCTTGAGGTAGTCTGATCTATAGGCAGTCTTAGTCATATGAGCAGTGGGCCGCCTTCTGTCTAATTGGATGCGAAACACGACTCCTTAGAACTGACTGACTGACTGAGTTTGGTTTTACGCCGCTTTTAGCAATATTCCAGCAACATCACGGCGGGGGACACCAGAAATGGGCTTCACACATTGTACCCATGTGGGATTCGAACCCGGGTCTTCGGCGTGACGAGCCAACGCTTTAACCACTAGGCTACCCCACCGCTCCGACTCCTTAGAAGTTGATGTCGACAGTACTGTGCCAATGTACGTTTTCTAAAAAACATGTAAACAGCATACTTTCCTAAATTCAGATGCTTTCACACTGTATTGTAAAATAATAAGAAAAGGGTAGTTTTTTGACAATATAATAATGAATATTCATAAGGCCTTATTCAGTTTGGAGAGTAGTCGTGTCATCTTTGATGGCCAATGCTTAGATACAGATCAATTGATCTGTACAGGAAACAGCACCTTTAGGTTATTTCGCAAACACGATTGTCTCCCCTGTTTGTCAGTTGAGCTAGGCTTTGCGGATGAGTTTTCTAACCTCGCGGAAAGAGAAACCCGAGCCTATTGTGTAGTGTTGTCAGAAGTAGTAGGGTGCAAGCAGGACAGTGTTAGATAGCCGTATGGCTCAGATGTCAGGTTCGTAGGACAAGCCAAAATACTGTCTTAATTGGTCAATATCATCATATTTGTTACAGGGACATACCACGTGAAGATACAGGTTGGAACTGATCTTCAGCATCCCATGCTTGGTGTAAAAGGCGACTAACGGGATCGGTGGTCAGGCTCGCTGATTTGGATGGTGCATGTCATAGTATTTACGTAGTTCGATGCTCTTCATGTCAATGGATGGGATTGTCTGGTCAAGGCTGGATTATTCACAGGACTCCTTCATTTAAGTGGAGTATTGCCGTGTGTCGCGTTAAACAACAAACAAAAGAAAACAAACAAAAAAGGAAATCGCGAAATGGTGAAACATGCAGAGGACAGACAAATGTTCCATATAAAGGACACCCAAACATATGGCGCAATGTCTACCTTCATGAGAGCTTTACTGACGCCTTGAATGTTGTAACCCTGACCAAGAGTTGCACAATTCTCTTTAAAATCGTTCTTGGAGGAGCATGTTCCATTGTTCTTCCAAGGTTCTGAGTGAGAGTGAGTTTAGATTTACGCCGCACTCAGCAATATTCCAGCTATATGGCGGCGGTCTGTAAATAATCGAGTCTGGAAAAGACAATCCAGTAATCAACAGCATGAGCATCGATCTGCGCAAGTGGGAACCGATGACATGTGTCAACAAAGTCAGCGAGCCTGACCACCCGATCCTGTTAGTCGCCTCTTACGACAAGCATGGGTTACAGAAGATCAATATTCTAACCCGGATCTCCACGGGTATCCGAAGTTCTGAAAGGCAATCAGCAAACGTTGGCGTTGTCGTACCAAGTATGACCCAAACGTGCTACTGTAGACTACTTATATGTTTAAAGTAATAAGACAACAAAGATGCAGGCTCAACATTATTACTTTTGTTGTTTTCTGCCTCATACCATTCATTCACCTGATCAAGGAGTAAAGATATACTCCGAAAAGTCGTCTTCCTCATAATAAAGAAGTTGACATCCATTAAATCTCTCTTCTTATGTGTATCAGTTCTAAATGACCTCCTTCACCATTATTCACCTGAAGAAGCAAGAATATACCCCGAAAAGTCGTCTTCCTCATAATAAAGAAGTTGACATCCATTAAATCTCTCTTCTTATGTGTATCAGTTCTAAATGACCTCCTTCACCATTATTCACCTGAAGAAGCAAGAATATACCCCGAAAAGTCGTCTTCCTCATAATAAAGAAGTTGACATCCATTAAATCTCTCTTCTTATGTGTATCAGTTCTAAATGACCTCCTTCACCATTATTCACCTGAAGAAGCAAGAATATACCCCGAAAAGTCGTCTTCCTCATAATAAAGAAGTTGACATCCATTAAATCACTCTTCTTATGTGTATCAGTTCTAAATGACCTCCTTCACCATTATTCACCTAAAGAAGCAAGAATATACCCCGAACAGTCGTCTTCCTCAGAATATAGAAGTTGACATCCACACATTCTCGCCTGTAGGTGTATCACTTCTAAACGCCATTCGAAGACTCCTGTACATTGCTGCAAAGGCTCAAGCTGAAGCTGTTTTCCAGTTACGTGCAGGTGCTGGAGATCGTTAATCGCGTCATTGTATGTTAGATCAGGCGTACCGCAATCTATACGATTACTTCACGGATAGTTGTCTTTGATTGGATGGTTATCAGAGCCAGTGACACTTCATATGGTAGAAAAGAAGAAAATGTCATTAAAGTGACCAGTGTCGTACACATTCCTTTCAATTCAAAGACTTGTTGGGAGAAATGTACATCACCTGTGTATTGACCTGTGGACACGAAAATGTGACATTAAAATAATAAATTATGTACATGACACTTCTGACGCAACTGCTGCGCTTTGGGAATATAATTAGAAAACATAAAAAGAAAGATCGACATGACAAAAAAGGCCAATTATATTCAGTGTCAACAGAATGTACTTACGAAATACTGAGGATTTGTCAGGTCTTTGGTTACAACATCTGAATTTAAAAAAAGAAATTCTCCCCTTTTCTCAAAACTTCAACATATGTTATATTTGGGATTACACTTTCTCAGTAAAAAATCCCGATGTTTTTACTTTTGTTAGGCTGAGTCACCCACACTGTCAGAATGAGATACAAAATCTGCGGTCTAACCCACTCAGCCGTCGCAACATCGTTATGTGGCTGTCCAAATATAATAAAATGTTGCATTGACAACTTTCTATATGGCATCGCGTATTCATTTCTTAAAGATATTTCAAATAAATAGAACTGAATCAAATATTCATCCATGAAACACACACTTGACAAATATCAAAGTCATATTTAGACAGGTGCAATAGCTTAGCTCAGACATGTGATGAGATTGTGTCTGAGCTGATTTCAATTGTCCTCGTCTAATGGAATCGTAGTTAGATCAGAGATATATTTGACAGGCAAAAGCCGGTTTGTTCCGGTTGGCATGTGGTCTCCGGTATTGTCTGCGACAGTCCACATGAGTCTCAAGGAGTTGAGCGAACCGATACTCCTGTATTTCCGGCTGCTAATCACGGCTGCCTGGACGTAACCGAGTGGGCAGGTGATGGTGAAACTCGTGTTATCGTCAACATGTATCCAGCCGTCTGGTGACTTTGACGGATCTAAATCTGACAGTCTGCTACTCAATCATTGCATTGGCATGTTTGTGCAGCATCCTAGCTCTCCAGTACGTGTCTCTTTAACCAGATTATCCACATGGCACACTCGGAGGCGCGGGACAAATATTGAAGAGCAACGATTAATTTGAGTGTAGGAACAAGCTTCCATGGCGACCAAAAGACTGTAGAATTACGTCATTGCTGCCATTGTTCAGCCTCAGTAACATAAGCCAGTATCAGTTTAATATGTTATATCTATCGTGGCATTCAGGTGTTGGTGCCGCAGAGGATTGCTGCAGTTCAAGATCCTTTTGTATTTGATCTTGAATCTAAGACAATTTCAAGTGTTTGCTTAAGTTGAAAATGAACATGTCAGTTCACAGAATTATTCAACCTGCTCAACAACGATTTGATCATAACGCCACGAGTAATAGTGGTTATTCCTTGATAGATGAATATGACGAGAGGTGAGGTGAATTTGGGTTTAAAGTCGTGCTTGAGAATATTTAGCTCAAATGACGACGTGCATGCGTGTGTATGTGTATGTGCGGCTGCTTGTACTAGCCAAGACTGAAGCTGGTTTTATAGTGCTAGCCCGCTGAGATACCATGCCGCAGTGAAGCAGGAATACCCCACTCAGACACATTATACTGCTTCCGAGCCGACCAGTCCTTGATGTACCCATTAATGCCGAGCGTCAGGCAGGGACCAACAAGTACCATATTTTAACGTCTTTTGGTATGACGCGGTCGGGGATCGAACCCGCGACCTTCCGCTCTCCGGGCGGACGCTCTAACCACTACACCACGGAGGCGGTCAGATGAATATAACGAACAAACAAGGAAACAAATCAAACATACCACTATTTTGCCAATGAAATATGTTTTATTTTTCGGCAAAATATCAAGATTGATTATTCTCTATCTTTCACGTTTTCAATTTTACCAATGCAAATGCATGACGTAAACGGGTCTCGGGGTATCTATTTACACATCAGAGTGTGCCCCTAAAATATTTTCACACAAAGCCCATGTCTGTTTCACCCTGGTTGAAACAAGCGTTTCATAGTTGCAAACACTTATCATGGTTGTAAGTGGCTTGGCGGTTATCCGGCTAAATGGTCATGTTTCTGATTTTCTCAACACGACAAAGACAAACAAACCCCGACGAAGGCGTGTTGAATAGGTTTGATAGTATATGTGTTGTCGTGGAGAGAACGTTTGATATATACGGTCTTTGATCATGGTATAAGATGCATTGAAATGACTGAAATAAACAACTTGTGACATTTACACTGAACCAGGTATGCACATGCTGAAAAGTAATCGCAACAGCTATGATGTTTTAAAGCCGATATACCCATGCATATTCATATCCTAATTATGCATGTTTGTATGATATATTGTGACCTATTTTTCAGGGGCATCATACATGTATTTTAGATATACACGTGCAACACACGTACCTGTCATTACGCAAATATACAGTTTCAGTAAACTGTTCTTACTTGGGAAATCACACGATTTAGTTGTTGAGAAACAAATATGGGGCCTCCTGAACTGACCCGCTAAAAAAACTAAGTTATTGGTATACGGAATGCTGACATGTCATTAAGGGCTATTGTACTTGATGTTGGTTGTCATCCGTCGGCTATCAGCCGATTGGCCACAAAACACCAGCCAACGCATCACGTATATGCATCACGCATCACGTCAGTCGCCTTTTACGACAAGCATGGGTTACTGAACATCAATTCTAACCCGGACCTTCACGGGTTAAACCTATAGGAAAACCTTTGTGAACGATCTGAGTTGCAAACAAAATTAATATGTACATATAAAAGATTGCCGATGAAATTCGTTCACCAAACTTATTACACAATGCAATTGGACCAATATACCAACTGAATCACGAGCTGTACTTTTTCCATATATCAGTGGGTGAGTGAGTAAGGTTTGACGCCGCCTTTAGGAATATTCCAGCAATACCACGTCGGAGGACACTATAAATGAGCTTCGCACATTGTAGTGCGGAATCGAACAACATTTGTGGAACTGAACCCAGGTCTTCGGCGTCACGAGCAAACGCTTTAACCACTGGGCTACCCCATCGCCCCCTTTATCACCATGAATTTGTAACGAAGTTCTTTAAACGTCAGCACAGTAGGATCTTTCTATGTCTGTTTTAATAAATCTAGAGAGCCCGTGATATTATGGAAGATAACACACGCGTCTTTTCACTGCATTGTCAGCCAAATAGTTGCTAAACATGTTAGTTATCTTTGTTAGCCAACGCTGCGGAGGGCGATGATTCTATACGACGGCACTGATGTTTATGTGCACGTTCTCCAATCATCTTGCTTATCGTCTATTTCCTACATCCTAAAATAGAAAGCAAATCCTGCAGACTAGTACTTAAGCCCATCAGACCTAGCAAAAAACACGATCAAGAAACAAATCCTAAGAAGTAACAGTAACAAGAGTTCAATCGATTTTCCGTCGATTTTTTTTTTCGTTTTATTTTTTATTACAAAGGCTAACAAGTGTTAAAAGCCCTTCGGAACTCGGTGGGTGTTCTTGGAGGCTGCATGAGCAACGTGCTGCCAACGTTAATTGCATAATAAGTAGACAAGCTGGCAGAATACTCCAGGAGTAGATTACATGTGTCTAGTGTGACCATGTACAGCGCGTCTGGGGTCACCCACAACTCTTCTTCAACGCAGATTCCTTTAATCAGTAATAGCGTGGAGCAACATTTGATTTAGATGTGGACAGGCCCAATGACAAGAATGTTGCATTAGAGGTATGGACCAGCACTTGCATCTGATTTGGTTATATCTGGTATTGATGGACTGGCTTAAGCAATGCGTCGGCGTGGGAGACCGATTAGATGATATTTGTGTTGTGATATTTCTAGCTGGATGGACGTGTGGATGCAGATTCTGTACCATATTAGCGGTGTAAAGTAAATAAATGTATTTTTAACCGAAAAGTGTCAGTAATTTGGACAACGCTGATAACACAGCTTGCACTATTAGCAATCGCTCCATCCTTGTAAAGACAAGTTTAACCAATTGTCCTCGGAGTTGTTTAAGAGTATCAAGGGAATGCTTGTCTCTCTTCAACACATCTTTCCATTGCAACCTGGTGTATACTGGCAGTGATCGGGGAGATTCAGTGCAAGACTGACTGACTGACTGAGTTTGGTTTTACGCCGCTTATAGCAATATTCCAGCAACATCACGGCGGGGGACACTGGAAATGGGCTTCACACATTGTACCCATGTGGGGAATCGAACCCGGGTCTTCGGCGTGACGAGCCAACGCTTTAACCATTAGGCTACCCCACCGCCTCTTCAGTGCAAGAAGCGTTAAACTGCTGCTGACTAGGATGTAAGAATTAAAGTGAATGTAAGGTTCCAGAAAATTTAACTGCCTTGATGAAAGACCTTAAAGAAAGGTTCAGTGTCGGAACGGTTCGACTTCCGTTTGACCTCAGTGAAAGAGCTTGCAGATAGATTCAGTGTCAGAACTTGGTGAATTGGTCTGACCGCAATGGAAGAGCGGACAGGTTCAATCAGAACTGTTTGACGTCCGTCTGACCTTAATGGTAGAGCGGACAGACAAGTTCAGTTAGAACTGTTTGACTTCCGATTGATCTTAGTTTTGGGGTCAGAACTGTTTGACTTCCGCCTTATTGGAAGAGATGACCGAGTTTCAGCATCAGCTGTATGTATCTTAAGTAAGCTTCTTTGTGACTTTGATGCTGATGTTTTTTTGAAAAACTGACAGGTAGTTTCAGTTTCATAACTCGTTGACTTTTAATGACCCCAGAAGAAGAATTCACAAAGGGTTTCAGTGTCAGAACTGTTTATCCGACTCCCAATCCCATTAGATTCCTCTTACGCCGAGCAATACGATTTCGATTGTTCTGAGATCAAATCTCCATGGCACATATAGAGCCTAAGTGCTTGATGACAGCGCGAGCTACATATGTTACCACTCGTTATGTAGATCCATGTACGGCCATGTACATCACAAGTGTTTGTTGTAAATACCACAGCAACTATATTAAGATGCTATCGATAAAGAAAGTGAGTAACTACAAAGAGACGCAGTATGTGTACAGGGCTATCGCAAGCATCCCTCCCAGTCAGGGCTTTGTGTCATAATGGCAAAGGTCTGTCTAAAGGCTAAGATATGATATTACCGACGAACGTACGCGTGTCGTGGACAAGGTGACCGATTCCGTCACACTGGAGAACAGCAAGCACTACCTGTGTGTTTTAGTAATTGGAACATGAGGTGCGGACAGGTGAGACGGGGTTTATAATCACCACCATGACACGTTTTGTTTCCGGTACAAGGAGGTAATGCAGATTTACGTTGTAGAGACACCACATTTATCTGTAAATTGGAAAGTGTATATTTATATATTTATAAGTGGAAATGCAGTGTATCCCCGCACTTCTATTTCCATATGATAAGTTTTATGTGTAACATCTCGATGTTTCCTTCCCAATGTTTGAATCATACAAAAACCCGCACAACTCAGGATATTACCAAATGCTCGTGTTTTTGTGGTTTCATCCGGACGAGGGTATCAGATTCTATCGATCTATCGGCCTCATCCTCATCCTCATTTGCGTCTCCTCCGGGTGAAGCAACATTTTTTATTACACGTAAATTGACTGCTATTTTTAAGAAGGTGTATAGAATTGAATTTGATGGTTCTCCACGAGCTGATAATCAATAATAGTAAATAGACTTGTCTGCTGCCTCGGCCGGGCCGGCCAGGACGTCGTCGATACAACGCTCAGAAAATGCTCTTTAACGCTCTGATTGTGTCCTAACACTGCAAACAGGTAGGTTATTGGTCTGAAGTGATCGTAACGATGAATGGCCCCCGGGGTGAAACTAAACACCTATTTCAGGCTTGTTGAAATGGCAGTTGTATTGTGTGAACACAAGAGCAAAAACAAACACATTTTGCCGAAACATAAGATTAAATGCCGATATATACATATTACCATTTGCTATTGTAAGTGTAAATAATGTCTATGTTTTATCATGATCTTTTAAACTGAATACGTGTCTTTTTCGGTGAGGCAGTCAGAAAATACAAGCAACTAAACCCATACATAATCATAAGTATTATACCGACAGAGGGGCGGTCGGGTAGCCAATTAGTTAAAGTGCCCGCTCGTCACGCTGAAGATCCGGGTTCGATTCCCACATGGGTACAGTGTGTGAAGCCCATTTCTGGTGTCCCCCGCCGTGATATTGCTGGCATATTGCTGAATGCGACGTCTTGTGTTGAAGATATGTTTTATCTAAAAGATATGTCTTGAATGATGCAGCCTTGGTGAATCAACTCTTAGTATATAATCATCGAAGCTTAAGTAATTTGATTTTGGTAATCGGATCTGAGGTGATAGACCAATCGGGGGGGGAGGGGCGGTGGAGAAGGCAGGGTGAGTAGGCGCGGGGAGGGGGAGACATTATATATCTTACCTACCCGACGTCAGCCTTCCGGCTCATACGATTTCTCAGTTACCCTTAGGTTACTATCGTTCCAAATATTCCCGAGTAGACATACGTTTGTTTGAACCTCCAAGTAATATAGAACCTCTCATTCCCAACCTACTGTCATGTCACATCTCATCTGTCATCCTCATCAAGACTAGCATCATATCCAAGATTCAGTTATGTCATACCTCACCTGTCATTCACACAGTCTAAGTAAACTTAGGCTCGGTATTATTCGTTACACTGCTTTACTGATTCTAACAGAACCTTGTGGAATGTCGTGTCAGGTAACCTTTGAGCGACCTATGACCGTCCAGTCAAACGCGAGACGACAGAACGGATTTAACCAACCACACAACGGCTACTATTTAGTGTTCGGCGGGACTTACAAAATGGATTTACTCTTCCCCGGTCGCCAACACTGATCTCACAACAAATGAAAACCCGAATAAAACACAGATGTATGACCTGCAGAATATACGCTTTTGGGTTTCTGTTGACATGGCTATCATTAGCTAATATTTCCGCAAACTGACATCCTTCAATACTGACAAAACGCTATTTTCAGCGACTGTTTACTCATGGTTGTGCCGTGCTCCATGTGCATCACTCGGGAAGCGATCGCACGGAAAATAGCATTCGGAATCGTTCGGGTACAAAACTTTTTCGAGGTAAAAGTTCAAAAGGTATTCGTGAATGTCAACTTTCGCGATTTGGTAAGCTGTATTCTGATTGGTCAATTGAAAAGGTTACCTGACGCGACCTTCCACAAGGTTTTGTTAGACTCAGTATAGCAGTGTAACGAATAATACTGGGCCTAAGTTTACTTAGACTGGTCATTCACATTATCATATCCAACCTCCAGTTACAATATATCTCATACTTCTTTCACATCAAGACCTCCAGTTATGTGAAATCTCCCTTTCCATTCACTTCATGTTTCCATCTTATCCAGTCTCCAGTTGTGTCAAATTTCACCGTTTATTCACATCACGATCTTCACCATAGATGTATGCAACCTCCAGTCATGTTTTTGGACGTTCAACACGTTCTTTGCAGTCCTAAAATGTTGTCTATGCACTTCTACAGCAAGTGCTCACTGTGTCCTGTGATTGTGCCCACGCACTTTATGAGGTACTTCTTTCATGCCATGGACAAGATGGTACTTAATGTCCCCTTGCCCCTAAAGTTACTCAGTTACCATGGAAACATCTGTGACATCTGATGACCGAGAAATCCGCCATGCCGCCTTAATGCACTCCGTGATGAGGACCAATGGAGGAATGGTACAGGAAGAGGGCTGTTCCGGAATCAAAGAATTACGCCGTGCACAATTTGGAAACAGTTTGGAATCTGAAGACATGATCAAGTCAGATGTAAGAGATGCCTGCAGGACATGGACGGAACTGTAGCTTCGTGAGATAACGGGCTCCGATCGATTGCGTCTGATGTTTTTAACAAGAGAACATAGTGGGTTTTCGAAGGACCTTGCCGACAGACACAGCATTTTCCTGTGCTAAAATACTTCTGGGGAATGAAGACAGTTGATTACCACATGTAAAACTCCTGGAAAGTATTAACATTGAGTACTTCACATTGATGAACCACGGGACGGTTAAATTAGTATTTGTCAAATTAATATTTTAGTGGATAAATATGTATGTCTCTTCCTACCACAGACTCACTCACCCTCACCAACCCCAACCCCCCTCTCTCTGTCTACCTCTCTCTCCCTCCCTCTCTCTCTCCCTCTCTCTCTCTCTCTCTACCTCTCTCTCTCTACCTCTCTCTCTCTCTGCATCTCTCTCCCTCCCTCTCTCTCTCCCTCCATCTCTCTCTCTCTACCTCTCTCTCTCTCTCTCTCTCTCTCCCTCTCTCTCTCTCCCTCTCTCTACCTCTCTCTCTCTCGCTCCCCTCTCTCTCTCTCTCCTCCCTCTCTCTCCTCCCTCCCTCCCTCCCTCTCTCTCTCTCTCTCTTTCTCTCGCTCTCTCCCTCCCTCCTCCCTCCCTCTCTCTCTCTTTCTCTCGCTCTCTCTCTCACCGAATGTGACACAATATGACAGGAGTTGCTGACAAGTGAATCGCTCATCGTATAGGTCAACAAAACGTCCATGTCGTCTGAAGGGTTGAGAATGGTTTGCAAAGTGTAGTTACCAGACATATTCAGATTATCGGGAATCCGACAAACAGCTTCTGAACAGGGAGACGATCCCTGTATAACATGTGTTGAAGTTCTATTGATTAGAACCAGACGAAGGAGGAAGTAATGAAACAAGAACTGGGTCGCTTTGACCAGGGTTATTGCCTTCTGAAAGTGTTTCATAAATGCCAAATGTTAATATGCTGTTTTCTGATAATCATGTCAAAAGATGATATGTTTAGAATGGCAACTTTAAGAATTATATATATTCTTTGGGGAAAAACATCAATCTCATGATTGATGAACAGGCAAACCGAGTTAATTCGGATATTACTCGCGATCCACCCGTAGCGGTGATTGGCCACTGGTACCTAAAACTGTATCCTGCATTGGATTTAGAAGCAGTCTGATGATAAGAAAGTCAGAATTCTGTAAGCGATCCTGTAGAGTTCTCCGCTTGGACAAAGTTGGCATGTCTGAAAAGTGAAGCCTTCTGTTTGATGCTCAGGACCAGTCACTTCCCACTCGAAACCGTAAATGTATGATTTTGCTTCATAACGTATAGTGTAAATATGAAATGTAGATTATGCCATGAATTACATGAGACTGTCCAACACTGTTATTGACTGCCCAGTGCTGGTACAAAGTATCGCAAGTAAGCGACATAGCTGTGGCGTTGGTTCAGCAGTCCATCCATGGTGCCTCAACAATTTGATCTTTTGGCACTAATGTGATGGACAAGATGTATCAAGCATGGTAGTTGTGCAGACATCGCTTACGAAATGTCACGCTACCATCCCAATTACTAAGTTGTCCGTGTTCTCTTTGTTCTCGTTACACATGGGGTAATGCAGAATATTACTGTGATGCACAGGCTTCACATACTCTGAAACGTTCTTTGTGGGTTCGAACAGGCAGTGTCCGGGCTATACATAAAGGAGATAAGAACCCTGAGCTGATGATGAGCCAACACAGCCTGATTGTGCCAAAATCACATGAACCCCCTTTGATGCATGTATATTTTAATCCGTAAACGCTAACAATATTATTGTTTCCAGGCATCAGATTCAAGTCCAAAAGCATGCTTAAAGTAATACGTTGTTACCCCAGTCAATGGATCAGTGTACACTCCAGTTCTTATTCTCAAATCCTTGCGCAGTATACAACCGAGACTGCATGTGTAGCGCTAGAACGTTAAAGGTAACTATCCCTTCCCAACGTATACCATTCTCTGGTAACACGATAATTGAATGATGATTGAAACACGATAAGCATTCGACTCTCGTTTCAGTCGACCTTTAAGACAAAGACTCGGTATTAGGCACAGACCGTTCCTTTATTCATTTACGTTGCAACAGAAACACACAAAAAATAACCCGTGCAAGTGGGCTTCGGGACGAAATTGAGTCACGTTCCACGAACGACCTTAGCTCTAGAGCCACCTCTTTACCAGACATCCGACAAACTCATTGGAACGAGTATCTGGTCAAAGGATAGAAGCTACTTTCAAGTGTAGCCTTGACAATATCGTGTTATAATGTCATACACGCTGAGTGACGTCACGAATTCTGACAGGGCCATCAAAAAGAAACCACGGCGTAAAGTTGCAATGGGTCTTTCAAGACCAGCCAGCCTGAACCCCAGAGAAAACATCCAATCATATTGTACAGAGGGCCCACAGTGATCAATAGCCTCCCAGCAGAGTGATATTTTCTTTCTGAGCGAATGCGGAAAACAATATTGCTTTGGATCTTTGTTCCCCTAGGAGACTATTAGAAGCGTATGAATGAACGCCTGACGACATAACAGGAGCTGTTGGCGCGTTGACCATTAGTATGACAATAATAATAGAAGTCATTGTGGCTTAGACATTTGGTCCTGACATATAGCTGTTGAATGTCTACGTAGACTTATAAATCAAAGACAGTGGTATGTATACAATACAGACTCGGGCATGAAACTGATATTTCCAGCCAGATGACGTCAGCGTTGACATGAACGTCGAGGAGGCCAGACAAGGGAGCAGTATTATAGATTGACCAGAACAAACCTGGACTTGTTCATTCAAGCCTTTTTCACAATGAAGGAAATGAAGGAGATTGTTTCGACAACGTCGTGTCAACGCTGCTACAGATTACATCAGTTATCTGATACACTGAGTGAGTGAGTTTAGTTTTACGCCGCACTCAGCAATATTACAGCTATATGGCGGCGGTCTGTAAATAATCGTGTCTAGATCAGACAATCCAGTGATTAACAGCATGATCAGCGATCTACACAATTGGGATACGATGACATGTGTCAACCAAGTCAGCGAGACTGACCATCCGATCCCGTTAGCCGCCTCTTACAAGTATAGGTTACTGAAGATCAATTCTAACCCGGATCTTCACGGGTACGTTGAATCTTGAAAGGTCATTTCAACAAACAATTGACGTCAATATGTTTGCGTTTATGGAGGTACACGCGTTAAATACTATTTGTACACCATGTTGATATATGTAGCTACTCCAAGTGTGCACAACGTTAAAACCTATAAAACAACAACACAGCAGTCAATTGTTATACGAAATACATATAGTAGCTCCAATAAATTCACAGTTAGTCAGTGTTTGAAAAGATTTGAAACGTTTTCATCTGTGTATGAACTACACTGAAACCATGTTAAGGGTCATGGCAAAATCCTTATCTTCATTGTAGTGTAAAATCGTTTGTCTCGAATTCAAGATAACTAACCTGACCGATTTTCAAGAATCCGGAATGCTTCGAGTTAAAGGTGTCTCCCTATTTGTATCCCTTAGTGATTCGGACATAGAGCCATCGGAAAGTGTTACAAATTGAATTTGGTATCGAATCTCCATGACTAGCGCAGGTACATGCATATTGGTATGACATGTATATTGGTATGACATGTATATTGGTATGACATGCCCTCCGTCTGAAACTCGACACAATACTAGACCGAGGATGGCGCGACTTGAATAGAGGAACTGTCCTTTCCGTAGCAGATACCACTGTGAAGGTGAAGGTCATGCGCATTACAACGAAACTTTTACCACCATCTATATGTTTCCAATTTGAGGTTTCAAAGCAAATGTAATACTCCTAACCGAGTCACCGCAATACATAGTCTAAATACGAAATAATATACAGAAATGTTTTCATTATTGAACTGGGCCCAGCGGTGTCTTAGCCTAGTGGTTTGTGCGTTCGCTCGTCGCGCCTAAGACACGGGTTTGATTCGCCATGTGGGTTCAATGTGTTAAGCCGATTTCATGGTTTTCTTCGCGTCATATTGTCTGAATGGTGTGCTAATAGCGGCGTAAAACTAAACTCACTCATTCACTCATTACTGAACTGTGTTATACATTGAGTTGATCACTTTACAGATTCTTCGCTGTTGGTTTGTGCCCTAAACATTGTACCTACAATAAACACATATCTTCAAAGTCTAGAACTGTCTAGTCTAGAACTGTTCTATTCTGTGTGTATTTTGTTTGAAACCTGCCTGGCAAGTAGTAGATTAGAGGATATTCAAACGCATGCCCTCTTAAGATGTTCCCCGCAAAGTGCATAATCGTGTAGAAAAAGAAATAAAAGCCAACGAAAAATAATTAAATAATGAAGATCCGACCAATTTTTTAAAGATTATGTTTTTTTTATGAGATCCTCTTTAATTAGTTACGGACGTTTTGGAGTTTTCTTCAGGAGGGAAAGAAACATCCTCGCCTTTTCTTCTTTTTCTAAATTGATTTCGTTTCTTCAAATTTTCCCGGATACAAACGGATTTTCCGAACTTCCGTTAAAAGGTTAATAAGCGTTACATCAAAAGCACATTTCGTTGTCATGGTAACAAAATTGAAGTCGAAATAGAAATCGCGTCGTGAAATCTAGATATTAGAAAGCCCACACAAACGCGATGATCAGGTCGCCACTTCTTTGTGGATATCGAATGCAGAAATGTCACGTTGTGTGTTTATGTGACTTGCAAACGAAATTGGAGTTTCTGGGTGAAAGAAAAGAACGACCTTATCAATTGGAAATACATCTTACACAAGACACATCTGTCGTGAATAAATAGTTTCATGATATATGCTTTTTCACCATAACTAAATAAAACGCGGAACTTTTTTTGTAAACATATATATAATAAGTAAAGAGCAAATGGGTGAGGCCGTTGTTTTAAGAGGGACGCGACTACAAATACAGATTCACCTACAGCAGTCTTTCAACAAAATATGGAGCAAAATGAGCTCGACGTTTTTTAACCGTGATACTTCGGATGAAAAGCATTAAAAACATTTAGCACGTACGTAAGAAAAGAAGACCCGGGTATCTTTAAAGAAATCAAAGCCCTGCAGGGTTTGTTCGACTCTCAAGTCAATATTGTGACATGATATGACGTCACAGTGGTATCCATATATCAAGTTTTATAGTGTCACTAACTTCTCTTCATCGATTTGTACTTGCTGTAGCAACTACTACTCTACACTATGGACAAATAATTATTTAGACATGCCAATCGACAGTGACTGAAAAAGAAGGACTCTTCTATAATTATAGGCTTCCACGGTGGTATGGCTGTCACATCGGCTCTTTCAATCACAGGTTGTCCTTGCAATTTGACAACTCTCTTTGACCAATCAGAATCGAGTTATTGCCACTTTCATGGTAGAATTGGTTTCTGGGCCCAGTGGAACACGACTAATGGGATAATTTGGTCGCCTCCTTTAATATCTATAAGAGATCTGAGGAGGCGGTAGGTTTTTTTATAGAGACGACAAACCCTTTCTACATCTGAAGAAATCTCTGCTCCGAGCACCCCGCTGACACGTAAAGGGACTGTATACAACCTATTGCTCATACTGACAAAATCTAACCGTTGTCACCAGTGCAATATGGGAAGCTTAAATGTGCTGGCATAGGGAGCATGCAATTATTGTCATAGAGTGTTATTAATAATGGAATTCGTATTGCTATAAGCATTAAGTAGTGTTTGAACAATGAAGCGAAAACATGTAGCTTTACGCAACAACAGCTATTCGTGACGAGGACTTGCATGAAATTCACTGGAACTGATAACTGTATGGATAATTCTACCGATAATAAAGGCTAGTCACTGACATATTTACAATCAACAGACACCTCACAGCTTTAATACTTGTATGGCGTTCCCTGTATGCCAACTCCAATTGTGATGTGCGGGATCACGCGTAGACTGACTGACTGATTTGGTTTTACGCCGCTTTTAGCAATATTCCAGCAACATCACGGCGGGGGACACCAGAAATTGGCTTCACACATTGTACCCATGTGGGGAATCGAACCCGGGTCTTCGGCGTGACGAGCCAACGCTTTAACCACTAGGCTACCCCACCGCCCGCATCACGCGTAGAGGAAACGTAACCACTGATAGGTATGTCCTCCCTGTAGAGAATGACTGAGTAAATGGAGTTTTACTCTGCACGTAGCAAAATTCCGGTCAAATCACAACGGGATCAAAAGAATTAAACCTTGACATATTGTACCCTATACGTGGGGTATCGAACTCAAGCCGTCTGCTTGCTTCGTCCAGAGTCGATTTTTAAAGACCGGCGTTTTGTTGGTTGGTTGAATTTCTGTTTAACACCGCACTCTGCTATATGGCGGTGGTCTGTAAATAATAGAATCTGGACCAGACAATCCAGTGATCAACAGCATGAGCATCGATCTACGTAAATAGGATGCGATGACATGTGTCAACCAAGTCAGCGAGCCTGACCACCTGATCCCGTGAGTCACCTGTTACTACAAGCATGGGTTGCTGAAAACCAATTTCTAACCGGAATCTTCACGGGTGACGCCGCCATGTAGCTGGAATATTGGCGTTAATATGTAGATGGAGAGCGGCGTTTATAAACAAACAAACAAAAACATCCAAAGGTTCGGGACAATTTGTTTTTATGTGAGAACTGTTGTCATCTGAAAACAGTCTGTGAAGTGTTGAACTTCCTTATTGATGACATCTATGCCAAATTTGGAGATCAGAAACTTTAGTCAGCAAGCAGGCATCAGTATTTGAGCATCCATTAGATATGATTGGGGTCGGGGGTTATCTTTAAGAACAATCAATTGTTTTCCCACCTGCAGATAACATACTATGTATTTTCTGACCACCACCAAGTATCTTATGATTTTCACTGTGACCATAAGAAAATGTATGTTTTCCAAAGAAATATCAATTTTTGTCACTACCGCCAACAAACTGCCCACCATGGTCATATTTCTACACATACTGTTCATCGTTCCCCCAATAAATCAAGGACCGCCTCCGTGGTGTAGTGGCAAGAGCGTCCGCCCGGAGAGCGGAAGGTCGCGGGTTCGATCCCCGACCGCGTCATACCAAAAGACGTTAAAATATGGTACTTGTTGGTCCCTGCCTGGCGCTCGGTATTAATGGGTACAACAAGGACTGGTCGGCTCGGAAACAGTATAATGTGTCTGAGTGGGGTATTCATGCTTCACTGCGGCATGGTATCTCAGTGGGCTAGCACTATAAAACCAGCTAAAGTCTGGGCTAGTACAAGCAGCCGCACATACACATACACACGCATGCACGTCGTCATATGAGCGAAATATTCTCAAGCACGACGTTAAACCCAATTTCACCTCACCTCACCCAATAAATCAAATAGATGCATCCTCAGCATTTTAACAAGTTTTAGTGCTACGTTTTAGCATGTATGCTGAAGGAACATCTGCCATGACATCCACCTTAGCACATTTGTGCTTTATTTACGCAATGTAAAGGAGGTTCAATAATTGAATATGAAACTCAATATACCAGAACAGTAAAAGTTAATCAAAGCCACCCACTACAGCGGCAGCTTTTAATTAGGGAGAATATTACTTCGCATGAAGATGAACACAAATACGTTAAATAATCGGTAGACACATTACTTGTGTTAACGCATGGTATAAATGTACAATATATATTCACATGTGGAGGATTTGCACAGGCAGCATTCTTTGACTGATAGCAGTAGACAATTTGGGGATAGAAGCGGTTTGAAGGGGGAAGGAAGTATTCATGGGTAACTGCGGAGGGTCATAACTTAAAGAATCCAGACCGTTGATCCATACCGCCAGGTAGTTGTGATGGCAAGAGGGAAAACGCCAACGGGGCTTTGAAAATGATACAAGTTTTCCAGCCATAGCAAGAATATTCTAGTAACAAGAAAACCTAGAACTCTCAACATTCTGAAATTTCTTTAAAAGCGTAATACGTCAATACAGCTAACATCAAACGTTATAAATATCAAAGGCATTTTTCATGTGTCTCTATTTCTTATGGATTTTGGCGTCAAGTGTTATGTTGTTTGTATGTGAGAAGTTTGATGTGATTGAATTTATGTAACCATAACCATGATCCAAAATCAGAGTTCTGTACAAGTCGGTTTACATTTTTTGCCTCTAACGATCTGCTCTGATGGCAAGGGTGTATAGCAAAGTAGCCGGATAGAAGAGTTCGTTGGAAGGTACAAAACGATTCGCCCTTTCGATATAATATCTGTGTCACGTTATTCATCTATTGTTACATCTTCTACTGACATACACCGATAAAGTAAGTGAGAACTGCTTCAGGGTGATGACACAATAAATTACAAGAGAAGCCAGCAAAAGGTTATGTTTGAGGGCCAAGTAAAGCTGAAGACATACGAATGCTGGCAGAAGAGTTCTGATCCTTCGAAGGATGTTTGCTTGTTTGGCACACCCAGTACTTTTTCAGCTCTAAGTAAATAATCGACTCTGGACCAGACAATCTAATGACTGACATCGTCAGCATCAATCAACGCTGTTGAGATACGATGACTTGTCAAATACGTCAGTGAACATGACGACCCGATCCAGCTAGTCGCCTCTTAAGACATGCATGGGTTGTATTGCTGAAGATCAATTCTAACCCCGATCTTCCCAGATCGAGATGCAACTACATCTATGGTCACCACGTTCAGACGCAAATGTAAAACTGTTCAAGGAATGGGTTTACCTTAATTTTGATATGTTGGACACAAGATTACAAAGTTAAAAAGCCAAATGTTGAAATGACTTGTTTCCGTAAGAGTGCAAGAGGTTATTGCGGAATACATCACTGAACCTGATTTATATTTGTATATGACCCATAGGCATCATTTCAAATCTTGCTGATCTGTTTCTTCATGCATACATCATATATGGAAATGCTGCTAAGATATTCTCAATATCAAAAGACGGGAATTTCGTTATGGAGTTTAACTTAACCTAAACTTAACTCACTCACTCACTTTATGTTGAGCAATGTTCCCTCCGTTTGGTGTCAACAGTTCACATCTTTTGAGGTACACTCGAGCATGCTCCTTCTCTGAAGGTTTCAAAAAGCGGAATGCGAGTCTTGTTCAAAGGTTATTTGATCATGGTTACAGCATTCAAGGCGCCAGGCGCGGAACACATATTGGAGTGAGTGAGTGAGTTTAGTTTCACGCCGCACTCAGCAATATTCCAGCTTTATGGCGGCGGTCTGTAAATAATCGAGTCTGGACAAGACAATCCAGTAATCAACATCATGAGCATCGATCTGCGCAATTGGGAACCGATGACATGTGTCAACCAAGTCAGCGAGCCTGACCACCCGATCCCGTTAGTCGCCTCCTACGACAAGCATAGTCGCCTTTTGTGGCAAGCATGGACACATATTGGACATTTGGTACCATCACGTTGATTCCTAAACATGCATATTCTCAAAATCGTTGATTGGACGTTTTAGCATAAATTTTATATGATTTTACAATTAGTTTTGACGCTTGCATTTACTGACTCCTCTCTAGGCCTTAAAAATAGCATTCTTACCTTGTGTTTATGAACTTTTATAACTTATAAGTACGTTTGAACCCTCGAGTGTGTTCATATTCAATAAACCTTCTTCTTACATGCAAAGTGTACGGGGATACATTTGTAATGGCGAAGTCTTTCGTCACACTTATTTCAGACTTTGGTTATAATCATTATGGTTCAATACTTGTTATCGCCACGGAGGTATATTCTTGGATTAAAAAATGGAACGTAAAATCAAACCTTATTAAGCAGTGAGCGTGAGTGAAATTGATTTAACGGCGCTTTTGAGCATGATTTTCATTACGTCAGCTTTAATAGGGGAGGACAGACCAAAGTGACTGTTGAGGTAGACGTTATTAGTGAAGGGGTCTTTGATGGATGACATAGGTCGTCGCATATGGCATTGATTGACAGAGTGAAGAATATTGAGGAGGCAAGTCCAGATATCAGGACGTTGAGTCCACATCCTGGGTTAGCATCCATAGCATGGTAACCAAGCTTCACCCCGGAAAGGTTTGTAGTAACAATAATAATACAATTGATAATGATGCTGATGGCTACCATCAACATGTATTCCCAGCTTCTTTGGGTGTTGGAATGTCTGAATTCATATATCCTTACGGGTCCCCATTTCACTGCTTACTGAAGAGGGGAAAAGTTAGGGAAAACCTAAAATTGGCATATTTAATGTTCTCATATCGTGACTCAAACAGATACATTGATATAAACTCCGGTATCAGATCCGAACTGTAGTAATCGTTTGTTGAAATGTTATGTTATATGTCATAAAGCTGAGAATTTTTAAAGTATTTTTCAAAATGCACGACAATTACTCTTAATTTGATATTTTTTTAGTAATGGCCAGTTCGATCGGTCTGTAGGAAGCTTGCAATATGACGTTACTTCTCATTGTCAACACGTTTGTCGTTACGCCGAAGGCCCGGGTTCGATTCCAAACATGGGTATACTGTGTACATTTTGTGAAGTCCAACTTGGGTGTCCCCTCCTGATAGTGTCCGATGGGGTAGCCAAGTGGTTAAAGCTTTCGCTCGTCACGCCGAAGACCCGGGTTCGATTCCCCAGATGGGTACAATGTGCGAAGTCCATTTCTGGAATATTGCTAAAAACTAAACTAACTCACTCACTCACTCCTCCGTCACTCACTCTCATCCATGCCACGTACTTGCTTATAACATGGATGGGAGTCTACCGTTTTGTCTAAAGTCGCGTATACCTGATAACTATCCTGTGTAATATGATACTGGTTTGAGTAAAAGGCCATGTTTAAAAAAACTGATCTTACATTTCTTCTGTGTAGTGTTGCTTCTCAACATAGGTCGATGAGATGAATGCTTTGTATACTCATGCCAATAATGTTTTTAATTAGAGAGGGTGTGGGGTGGGGTGTTAGGTGTGTGGGGGTGGGAGGGGGTTGACAACCATTATTGGCATGAGTATATTACTAAAGAACAGTTGACTCTAGGTACGGAAATATCATCCCTTTAAAATGGATTGAGGAAAGCCACTTGGAAACATGGGACACCGGTTAGAAATATATCTTTGCTGTCTTGATATAACCGAGAGCGTTAGTTAAGAATCGGCTTCAATACTTTGTTTAGAGAAATATAAATGTAAACGCCGATGGCACACTGTGTAAATAACTTCACAGATGTCACAATTTATTTATGGAAACCCCAAAGTCCATAAACTCTCCGAACTGTGACCAGTTTCTGACAAAGGATTTGACAAAATTCAACATGTAGTTATCATGAATATATGCTAAGGATGAAGAAGTGAGATAAAAGATCTATTCGAAAACATTAAAATTTAAAATTTAAATGTGAAGCCCATTTCTAGTGTCCCCCGCCGTGATGTTGCTGAAATATTGCTAAAAGCGGCGTAAAACTAAACTCACTCTCAAGCGTTTTTCGTAAGCACTGAACCGTTTCTTGGTAAAATTAAAATTATTAACACTTCGTTACCTTTCTTCGTCAATCGATATTCTTTCAGCATTCGATATTGTCACGGAATAACACTATCAGGATAATGTGATTATAATGGATACAAGGTATTCAGCCTTTACAGCCAACATGTTGCACCTAGACGTGTTAGTATGGGTTTAACGTCACACACAGCAATAGGCCTGATACGTGCGGTCTGTAAATAAGCAAGTGATTGACTTCATGAGGATCGATCTATGTAATTGGGAAACGAAGACACGCATCAACCAGGTGAGCGAGCCACGACCACCCGCTCAGTCCTTTTTAACACATATTCAATCAGAGTCCAACTCATTATCTATGATGTAGTAATTCGGACATTAGTAAATCCGGAATGACGGTATTCTATAGCATTTGAACAGTACTTGACGGCGATACAACTGTTTACCAATGCTAAGTATGGAATCCTGTCGGGGACATTGTCGTGTTGCCGTATTGTCGCAATAGCGCAGTGACACATAGTAAAGTTGACACTGTATGCTTGTTTCCGTAAGGACAACGCGAAAATGCCCCTCCTAAGATTCCATCTAGAGGGAAACCAACAAACATATGAATAATGTACATTATTTTTGGCAGGAATATTACACAATGCACTACATCAAAATGTTGCTTTCCTGGTTTTGTAAATCTGGGTTAATAATTATTTTATTGATCGAATACACTGTATTCATCCAGTTTGACAGTAGGCCGGATGTGACCACGTACCCATGGTGACCACTTTCATTTGACCAGGAGGTTACCTGTTTCCGGTATTATCCACGCGACTGAGTAAATATCATCCAGTCTCTCTGCCTGTTGTCGACAGGCTGCTATTCGTGCTAGATACCGGGAACACGCTTGAGTTGAAATATGAAAACAATCGAATTGACGAATTCATTGACCCGAAATGGATGGATTATATAGTCATGTAGTTCCCAATGCGGCCGCTAGGGCTTTGTAATTGCTTCTGATTATCTCTGGTTTATTATATGAACTCGATCTAGATTCCATTGCATCAAACGGCATTAAATTAGAGAGTTTGATCAAACGACAGACAGCTATCCACGGGCTGGAATAGTATCGAGGCCTCTACGATGAAATGATTGAGTTATTTGCATTAATTGAAACCGTCAGAAGACATTACTGACTACCGCTGTCGACAACACGCATGCTCAGTGCGTGCCAGCTGATGTACTAGTGTCATACGACTGTTTCACAATACTATACCGTGAGGCCAATGACCATTGGGTATTCATAACGAGGCTTAACGTCAGAACATCGTTGCTTATTATTCATGGAAGGGCAAACACAAATTGACAAGATAAACATGCAGGATGATAACTAAGTGAATGAGAGGATGAGAATGTTATTTTAAGAAAGATTTTTTATCGCCTTTGCAAATCCTGCTGCAAAAGCACTGGGCATTTTTAGAATGCAGTCTTTGGTGAACCTCATTTTCCAACGTATTATATCACCATCCCAATCTGATTGACATCACTGATCCAGCAAAGCTTCGTTCTGGAGGTCATGTCGTCATTTATGGTTTTATCACCAACATTGCAAGGATTTTCTGCCTACGATTAACTTCACCGTACGTTATTGGGATCGGGCTAAAAACGAAGCCATTGTATGGAGTTTCCCTGGGGTATTTTTAACAGTAAACTGATATTTACACTTGATAATATAGGGAGGTCTTCCATATGGATATCCCGTCTCTCTTCCTGTTGTCGACTAGCTGCTATTCGCGCTAGATACCGGGAACACGCTTGAGTTGAAATATGAAAACTATCGAATTGACGAATTCATTGACCTGAAATGGATGGATTACAGTCGTGTAGTTAATACGTATATATGAGTTAGTCGGTATGTAGGTGAATTGGGGAGTGAGTGATCGAGTGTGTAAACCACCTGTTCAAGCCACCTTGTGAGTGAATGAGTTTTAACGTAGTTCCGGACTGTATCTGACATATATCACGCGTTCAAGAGTTTTCGTTCAATATATATACATACAGTAGCACTATTACTGAGCCAACTCACTCCATATTGTTAGCAAAGAAAAGTCACTATACATTGCTATCGTCACAACATTATGACACCCGTTTTCGTCTTGTTTGAAAGGCGAGTCGGTCGACTTCATGGCCGACAGCCGTGCTGATCGTGCACAAATCGTCAGTGTTCATCTTCAGCTGCACAGGATGCACAGGATGTCATGGTCAGCAATGAACCTTGACATTCCCCTCTGATATAATATAGAGATTTTATGCGTTGAAGCCATAGGCCGCCGACCACGTATAAACTGAACTTGGCAAGGAGCTCCTAGAGGAGTGGGAAAGACTCCCTCAAATAGCCACTGGGAGACTCATACGCATGATACCTCGACGAGTGGATGAATGTGTGATAAATCGACTGACATCAACGTTGAAATTTCCCATCTTACCTCGATGGTCTTTCAAGATAGTGGGGCGATAGAGTGGCCTAGTGGTTAAAGCGTTCGTTCGTCACTCCGAAGACCCGGGTTCGGTTCCCCACATGGGTACAATGTGTGAAACCCATTTCTGGTGTCCTCCGCCGTGATATTGCTGGGATGTTGCTAAACACGGCGTAGAACCCAACTCACTCACTCACTTTAAGATAGTGGGAGGTCATAAGATCTACTGTCATACTCACTGCTGTGTTCCCAATCCGTTCATTATTAGCATACTACTATTACTGGAAAACAAATATCTCTCACACATTTAGAAATTATTTCCGAGTATACCCTACTTTTAGAGAGTATATAGACACGAGAACAGATATGACACAGCTGGTTCACTCAACACATCCAACTTCCGTTCCCATTCCCCACTGATTGGTTTCAGACTAAGCATTATTTTCTGGATACACACTACTCAACTCACAATACCTATTTCCGTGATGACGGGTCGTTCATTATTTAAATGTAATCTAAATGCGGCGAAAGCAGATCTTCTACAATTAATCCATATATCGTATCTCAGGGAACCGATAATTAACAAAGGTGAAAATAGTCGGAGAACGTGCTGAAATACTCTGTAATCTATAGGATCTCAGTAGGACGCAAGGTGCTGCACTATAGACATAGCTCTGTATTAATGCATCTTAACAAACCTGGACGTGTGCACGCAATTTCAGTTATTACGCCCCACGAAATTGTCTAGCATAGGCCATGAAATCTAAAGCCACATTTGTCAGCATTATAGTAATATCGACCTGTTCTCCGCGGGTGGTTAATAGCGCGAACATAGGTCAACTCTGGCACATTAATTAAATCAGCTAGGTCGTGACTGACTGGACCCGGTTTGTATGGCCAGTGAGGTTTGACATCTAGCTGTCTGGAATCCCAAATATCACAGCTTCTGTACAGCTGAACAGCTACAATGGTGGCTCTACGATATCAGAGTTATATCATGAATGTTTTTTGTCAGCAATATTACAGTTACATAATGGATATCAAACTTATATCATGGCTATCTGTAGTCAGTGATATCACAGTTATGTCATATCTGTCTGTAACCAGTAATAGCAAAACTGTCTGTGGCTCGTAATATCGGAGCTGTCTGTAGTGAGTTATATATAGAGATCTCAAGTCAGTGATATTACAGCTGTCTACAGTCACTATCATTACCACAGCCTATCACGATAGTCATTCGATATTACATTTTTTAACAACATGGACTTCAATACAGTTATATCTTCTCAAACAAACAATTCGCCGAATACACTTGGTATAAGGCACCGTCACACACAGACTTGAAAACCAGAGGGGCATACCAGAGCATCATGTCATCGATCACGGGATTGTCTGGTCCACAATTCACAGACCGCCGACATATAGCTGGAATACTGCTGAGAGCGGAGTTAAACAACAAAACAACCAACCAACTTCACGCCATCGACCAACTTCAGGAACATATCCTATGAATGTCTGTGACCTTTATATGCATTCCTTCTCTTTTTGGTACCTATGCATTATAATATTACTTTTAGCAGACAGCTGTTTAACAAATGTGGCTTTGAGCTGGTATTAGACACATGATTGGCATATAATCTTGGATTACACGCAATCTTTAACTATATTTTCATCGTAACACGCCAATTCAAACGTCGGAAGAGTTCCCGGTCTGATACAACAGACAGCCGTTAAATAAGTAAAACCAGTGGGCATGACGCATGCAGAGCTCTCAGACCAAGGGCATTATCTAGACATTACCCTGTCACCGCGCGTGTGTGATTGTCTGCCCACTGTCCACCTACAGCCATCAGAGCTGACGGACATATGAGAGCAGAGTCCAATGACATCTGTACTTCCGGTAGCGGTCTACAAACCGACGTGGATAATTACGCCATATAACCTTAACGCCGACAACTTTGATAATACCTGTGATGAAACCTCACAGAAAACGCCACTGTTGTGTCCAGGAAGCCTTATCCGGTGTCTGTCAACGACATCAGCACTTCCATCGGTGTCCATTTGTTGCGAGCGCGTAAACTGGGCTCGTGAGGAAACCAATTAGCGCCAACGGGTCTAAAACATAACGTTCTCGTAACCCTGTTTGGCGGATTTCATCAATAAAGTATGTTCCGATGTTATACTGGATTTGTATAACGATCCCATTACATAATGAATCCCTTCTACAATGTACTGGTTTGACTGAAGTTGCACGGGAGTTGATTAACTAAATGTGATTGAAGGCCCTTGCAATTCCAGTTTGCTGTGCCATTAATCTACAAGGATACAGGGCAATATACTTGGTGGTCTCAGTGGCAATGCCCAGAAAAACTCTCCTCCGCACAGTCATCAAACAGGGCCACGTTAGGGATTCTATAAACTGTCACATTAACGCTCCAATTTATACCATGGATATTGAGGTTATATTCACAGTGGGCCAATACAATCTCTAAAACAAGGAACCCGTGAACGTCCGGGTTAGAATGAAACTTCAGTAACCCATGCTAGTCGTAAGAGGCGACTAACGGGATCGGGTGGTCAGGCTCGCTGACTTGGTTGACACATGTCATCGGTTCCCAATTGCGCAGGTCGATGCTCATGCTGTTTATCACTGGATTGTGTGGTCCAGACTCGATTATTTACAGACCGCCGCCATATAGCTGGAATACTGCAGCTAAAAATAAACTCACCCACTCACTCACTCACTAAAACAAGTACACTATGTCTGTCATAAGGTCACAGAAAACTAACAGTATGCTTCATGAAACATCTGGAAGATTGACGATATAGAGGGTATACTAAAACAGTAACACCACTTTCTACATAACATCTGCAACCATGAAGGTGTAGAATGTATAGTTAAACAGTAACACTACACTCTATATGATATCGGCAACCAGGATAATATTGAGATTATACCGTCGCAGCAACATGAAGCTCTGTATGATCTTTACAACCACGATTATATAGCGGGTATACTTTAACAATAACACCACGCTCTCTATAATCTCTGCAACTTAAACAGTACCACTACGCTCTATATGATCTTTACAACCAGGTTGATATAGAGGGTATACTTTAACAGCGACTCTACGCTCTTTATAATCTCTGCAACTTAAACAGTACCACTACGCTCTATATGATCTTTACAACCAGGTTGATATAGAGGGTATACTTTAACAGCGACTCTACGCTCTTTATTATCTCTGCAACTTAAACAGTAACACTACGGTCTATATGATCTTTACAACCAGGTTGATATAGAGGTACACTTAAACAGTACCACTACGCTCTATATGATCTTTACAACCAGGTTGATATAGAGGGTATACTTTAACAATAACACCACGCTCTCTATAATCTCTGCAACTTAAACAGTACCACTACGCTCTATATGATCTTTACAACCAGGTTGATATAAAAGGGTATACTTTAACAATAACACCACGCTCTTTATAATCTCTACAACTTAAACAGTACCACTACGCTCTATATGATCTTTACAACCAGGTTGATATAGAGGGTATACTTTAACAATAACACCACGCTCTTTATAATCTCTGCAACGTAAACAGTACCACTACGCTCTATATGATCTTTACAACCAGGTTGATATAGAGGGTATACTTTAACAGCGACTCTACGCTCTATATGACCCTTGCAACCATGAAGATATAGAGGTATACTAAAACAGTACCACTACGCTCTATATAACCAGGATGATATAGAGGTACACTTAAACAGTAACACTATGCTCTATATGATCTTTGCAACCAGGTTGATATAGAGGGTATACTTTAACAGCGACTCTACGCTCTATATTACCCTTGCAACCATGAAGATATAGAGGTATACTAAAACAGTACACTATGCTCTATATAACAGGATGATATAGAGGTACACTTAAACAGTACCACTACGCTCTATATAACTAGGATGATATAGAGGTACACTTAAACAGTACCACTACGCTCTATATAACCAGGATGATATAGAGGTTCACTTAAACAGTACCACTACGCTCTATATGATCTTTACAACCAGGTTGATATAGAGGGTATACTTTAACAGCGACTCTACGCTCTATGACCCTTGCAACCATGAAGATATAGAGGTACACATAAACAGTACCACTACGCTCTATATGATCTTTGCAACCACGATAATATGGAGTGAAAACTCTCACAGTAACACTACGCTCTTTACAATGACTGTTACCATAGCAATACACGAGCTAAACTGCCAAAGAAACCCTTTATTCAAAACAATATTTGTAACCATTATATTATAAGGTCTGTACTATCAAAGACAAACTATGTCAACATACAGGTTGTACTGTCACAGAAGCACCGATGTAAACACTAAACACAAAACTCCATGCAATAATACATTGTCCTGACTGTTTCAGAAGGTAAGTTGTTGTTTGAGCTATAAGCGACGGGAGGTAGATGTCGACTCCACTGCTATGAGATGTCGCCCAGCGCTCAGCGTGTATGGACTGCTGTCATACTGCAGGCCTGTGTTGTAACGTTCTTGTTACATACATAATACGTCTCAATAACGCGCAATGACAGTTGACAATGTGTCTATCGTGTCACTGTATGTGACAAACCGAATTTGTTCACAGCTAAAATCTAAGGAATTGTTCATACGAAGATATACCTATTCTACGAACACAATGTGATTGCTTGTGATTGTTTGTTTGTTGTTTAACGCCGCATTCAGCAATAATCTTGCTACATGGCGGTCTATAAATAATCGGGTCTGGACCAGACAATCCAATGATCGACTGCATGAGAATGGATTTCCGCATTTGGGATACGATGACATGTGTTAGCCGAGTCAGCTAGCCTGACCACCCGATCCTGCTAGTCGTATGTATTGCTGACCAATTCTTACACGGATCTTCTTGGGTTGAACGCCAAGTGACGGTTTTATTCAGTATTCACATATCCGTCTTGGTGCTGTGTCCGATGCTTCGATAATCTCACGCATGTTTCATTGTATATTAGCAAGGATTATATTCATAGTAAATATTCTAAAAGTATTACACACCAACTTCATGTTATGAAACCTGTCACACACTAAATCCAGTATTTCTCAATACCTCATACCTGAAAATTGATGATGCATAAAATGCATACGTTTTACTAAAACAAAATTAACGGGAAAATTAAACATGACATTGTGTGATCAATATTTTTAGGGGGCCTTAAACATACCTTAAAAAGAATCATCAGTCCTTTCTTCATACTTTGAAGAAAGGGTTAATGAGTATTTGTAAGGAACCTTAGATCTTAAGCATCTTAAGGCAACATTGGGAAAAACATAAAAAGGGTGAAAAGAGAATAGGTAATGCAGTTCAAGGTTTCCAAAATATTTAGAATGTAAACCAAGGTTTTGTTTATTTGTTTAAAGCTCACAAACATCCTTACACATCCTCCGGGACCCGTCATGCCGTGCGCGGGAAATGTCCCACACTGATGACGTCACAATGTCACAAACACGCAACTTGGGCAACAACCAGTTCTCTCCTAAGAAAAGTAAAACAATAGGCTGTGTCATGTGTTAAACATACCACCTGACATGTCGACACCAGCGCTGAAGGCAACGAGCAACACCTACCTTTCTCGGCTGATTTCGAATAAAATTCCTCCACCAACACCGAGGCGTCCGAATACTATCCTCGCCGCCTATAGTCCGCAAGGCCACGGGGAAGAGTAAGTTAATTTATACACCCAAGTTTGTGCAAGTATCGGCATTACTTGGATCCGTCAGTGTGGCGTGGAAGCGGTCTGCACTCCACCAATCAATAGCCAATAGCTGCCATCAGACGACCTTCACCTTCCGTAACAGCAGCAGGAGTTGGCGGGTCCATGCATGTCCACCTAAAACAGACAGTCTAGAGCTATGTCAATCCTATTAACATCGTCTGAACGTCTTTGGCCCCACTAAAACCCTCTAATGCAATCTGTGGGACATCCGTCACTGCCTGCCGCTCCAACATCGGCGACAGTGAGGACACCGACATTGGTAACACATTTGTGTCACCCCAGCTGCTAACGACAGGGACTTGTAAGCACGCATGTCCATTTTGCGGCTAACAGACAAGAGGATTTCTTAATTTTCTTGTCTCTTAAACCGATTAAAACCAGGAAAAACAAATCACTGTCGGAGCTAAGCTATTTGGGCTGATAAATTGTTACAAGTAATTAAGTGTGCGGGTTTGAGTAATGTACCCGTGTAAGCTTATTAACGCTTATTGTCCGTCAGGGCCGTCCTCTGACGCTCTACTGAGTAGAAGGACAATCTCAGGCTCGCAGGTTTTATCTAAAAATCCGATTTTGCATTTAATTTCTCACGCTCGAAGGCAAAAATTGAGCGCCGAACACATGTCTCCTACCATAGATTGTCTCGCAGTTGGTGGAAGAGGTCTTCTGTGGCTAAAGATAGCACTCTACCTCCTCGTTCATGTCTGTCTGAGTTGCCTGTGATCGTTAATCTGATATTAAGTGTAATGTATATCTTCTGGGGAAGTTTAAACAACTGATGTATTATAAGTTTTATCTCCCGCTTTCAAAATATATAACAGTTTATCGTAAGTTTTGCTGTGTGAGATTTTAATTTGCCTCATGTATGTGCATAGAATGTGAACTTGAAACCTGCGCTGTTTTTATATCAATAACAGATTCGTGCTGTTTAGGGCGGTGGGGTAGCCTAGTGGTTAAAGCGTTGGCTCGTGACGCCATAGACCCGGGTTCGCATCCCACATGGGTACAATGTGTGAAGGCCATTTCTGGTGTCCCCCGCCGTGATGTTGCTGGAATATTGCTAAAAGCGGCGTAAAACCGAACTCAGTCAGTCAGTCAGTCGTGCTGTTTAAGGACGAACCTGGGGGAAAGTCGCTACATGCCTAAAAACAATACACATGAGGGAGAAGGTGCCTCTGTTACGTCATTAAAGTGGCCACCTCTCTCGTTCAATGGGTGGACTGTTTACCTGGAGAACGAACGATCCGTGCTTCCTTCCGTGGTAGATAATATTATATACACAATTTTCATAGACACCAATAATTCCATTTAAACTGAAAAGGAGTTCAAGAGAGATGGGAGACTCCGAACCTGTGGAAAATCAAGACTGTTAAGGATTTTTGTGTAACAGGCAGTAGTGGGCCGAAGGGGAAAATACCATTTAGGGAGTTAGACAGACTAGTTCCTCACTCCAAGAGACGTCGGGCGGTAGGGTAGCCTAGTGGTTAAATCGTCCGCTCGTCACGCTGAAGGCCCAGGTTAGATTCCCCACATGGGTACAATGTGTGAAGCCCATTTCTGGTGTCCCCCGCCGTGATATTGCTGGAATATTGCTAAAAGCGGCGTAAAACTAAACTCACTCACTCACTCACTCCAAAAGACGTTAAAAGAAGGTACTTGTTGTTTTCCTGCCTGCATTTCTCAGTAATGGGATGCCTAGGAGCCTGTGTAATGTGAGTTGGGTATTGTTGTTAAAGTGTGGTATGATATCCCAGCGGAATAGAAGACGAGCACCTACCCGAACAGAAACACACACACACGCACACACGCACGCACACGCACACACGCACAAACACACGCGCGCGCAGGCACAACCACCATCACCTTCTGCAAATGCATCTCAGAATATTTTAAATATCCTGGTAAATACACTTTGTATTTAAATCGTCTCCTGGAAAAGTGTACGTGAGCCGGTGATTTGTTTGTTTAACCCCACACTCATCAACGTTCCAACAAAATGACGACAGTCTGTAAATAATTGAGTCCGTACCAGACAATCCAGTGATTCACATTGCGAACAGTGAACCAGGCGGTCGGGAAAGGATAACAAGCTATCACCCAAGTGACCGACACTGACCTCCTGATCCATTTGTTTGCCTCTTTCGACCTCCAAAGATTCCTGATGACCCACATATTAACCCAAGTCCCCAAAGGGTTAAAATGACCATTCGCCCATAGAGCTGTTTCAACGCCTTTTATATGAATGTATTACACCGACAAGGCAGAATGAATTACATTTTGTATAACTACTTGTGAAAAAAGATGCATTTAAATACTGACCGTATGTCTAAACAAGAATATTTACAGAAGAAAGTGTGTATGTTTACTATTCCACTTGCCTTTGTCATTGACAAAATAACGAATAATCCAAGTTAACCGACATTTTCAAGTGCTTCATCTCTTATTTGACATAGCGGCATAACTGCACGCTAGTAACTGCATTTGTTCAGCGTTCGGTTGCGTTCCTGTTGCGATATTCTTAAGTCATATATTTCATGTGATGAAATGAACTGTGTCGTCGCAAGTGCGAATTAAACCGTTGCGTAATTTAAGGATTCATTGTTTTGTGCGATGGGGTAGCCTAGTGATTAAAGTGTTCTCTCGTCACGCTGAAGGCCCGAGTTCGATTCATTCCCCACATGGGTACAATGTGTGAATCCTATTTCTGGTGTCCCCCGCCATGATATTGCGGGAATATTGCTAAAAGCGGCGTAAAACTAGACTCACTCACTAACTTATTTGTGTGAGGATATCACTCACTCACTCACTCATTCACTGATCCACTCATTCACCAAACCACCTACAAACTTTCTCACTCTCTTAATCTACCCCACTGCCACACCCTCACTCATACACCAAACCACCTACAAACTTTCTCACTCTCTTAATCTACCCCACTGCCACACCCTCACTCATACACCAAACCACCTACAAACTTTCTCACTCTCTTAATCTACCCCACTGCCACACCCTCACTCATACACCAAACCACCTACAAACTTTCTCACTCTCTTAATCTACCCCACTGCCACACCCTCACTCATACACCAAACCACCTACAAACTTTCTCACTCTCTTAATCTACCCCACTGCCACACCCTCACTCATACACCAAACCACCTACAAACTTTCTCACTCTCTTAATCTAACTCCCCCACTGCCACACCCTCACTCATTCACCAAACCACCTACAAACGTTCTCACTCTCTTAATCTACCCCACTGCCACACCCTCACTCATTCACCAAACCACCTACAAACTTTCTCACTCTCTGAAACTACCCCATTGCCACACCCTCACTCACTCACCTACCCACCACTTCTCTCATTCATATAAGATACAAAAGCTTCACATCAAATAACACCCGCAAAGACCCGGACTAGAACTCGTCCTCACCAACCCATGCTTGTTGTCAGAGGCGACTAACGGGATAGGGACGTCAGACTCGCTGACTTGGCTGACACGTGTCATCGTATCCCAGCTGCCTATACGTTGGTCGATGCCAATGAAGTCAATCAGTGGATTGTCTGGTCTACTCTCGATTATATACAGACCGGCTTCACATAGCTGCAATACTGCTGAACTCACTGGATTAAACAACAAACATAGCATAGACTTAAGGGCGATAATTTTCGCACTTGGACATAGAAATCCATTTAAGACAAAACCTGGTTTTGACAGATTCAATAATATCGTGTGGATGATGAAATTCGATATGTTTTCAAAAAGGAGATTCGTTATAAATACGATTTGTTTTTCCTTTCATTCTTTGTCGTATCTGACGCACAAAAATAACTCTCTCGATATTGATATGATTCAAGTCCACACAAACCGTCCTTGTCTCAACACAGACCGTCCTTGTCTCCACACAGACCGTCCTTGTCTCCACACAAGGCCTACTCGTCTCCACACAGACCGTCCTTGTCTCCACACAGACCGTCTTTGTCTCCACACAAACCGTCCTTATCGCCACACAAACCGTCCTTGTCTCCACACAGACCGTCCTTGTCTCCACACAAACCGTCCTTGTCTCCACACAAACCGTCCTTGTCTCCACACAGACTGTCCTTGTCCCTCCACACAGACCGTCCTTGTCTCCACACAAACCGTCCTTGTCTCCACACAGACCGTCCTTGTCTCCACACAAACCGTCCTTGTCTCCACACAAACCGTCCTTGTCTCCACACAAACCGTCCTTGTCTCCACACAAGGCCGTCCTTGTCTCCACACAAACCGTCCTTGTCTCCACACAAACCGTCCTTGTCTCCACACAAACCGTCCTTGTCTCCACACAGACCGTCCTTGTCTCCACACACACACAGACCGTCCTTGTCTCCCACACAGACCGTCCTTGTCTCCCACACAGTCCTTGTCTCCACACAACCGTCCTTTGTCTCCACACAAACCGTCCTTGTCTCCCACACAGACCGTCCTTGTCTCTCCACACAGACTTGTCTCCTTGTCTCCACACAGACCGTCCTTGTCTCCACACAAACCGTCCTTGTCTCCCACACAAACCGTCCTTGTCTCCACACAAACCGTCCTTGTCTCCACACACACAGACCGTCCTTGTCTCCACACAAACCGTCCTTGTCTCCACACAAACCGTCCTTGTCTCCACACAAACTGTCCTTGTCTCCACACAGACCGTCCTTGTCTCACACCGTCCTTGTCTCCACACAGACCGTCCTTGTCTCCACACAAACCGTCCTTGTCCTTGTCTCCACACAAACCGTCCTTGTCTCCACACAAACCGTCCTTGTCTCCACACACAACCGTCCTTGTCTCCCACACAGACCGTCCTTGTCTCCACACAAACCGTCCTTGTCTCCACACTCGTCCTTGTCTCCACACAAACCGTCCTTGTCTCCACACACACAGACCGTCCTTGTCTCCACACAAACCGTCCTTGTCTCCCTTGTCTCCACACAAACCGTCCTTGTCTCCACACAAACCGTCCTTGTCTCCACACACAGACCGTCCTTGTCTCCACACAAACCGTCCTTGTCTCCACACAGACCGTCCTTGTCTCCACACAGACCGTCCTTGTCTTCACACAGACCGTCCTTGTCTCCACACAAACCGTCCTTGTCTCCACACAGACCGTCCTTGTCTCCACACAAACCGTCCATCCTTGTCTCCACACAAGACCGTCCTTGTCTCCACACAGACCGTCCTTGTCTCCACACAGACCGTCCTTGTCTCCACACAGACCGTCCTTGTCTCCACACAAACCGTCCTTGTCTCCGTCCTTGTCTCCACACACCGTCCTTGTCTCCACACAGACCGTCCTTGTCTCCACACAAACCGTCCTTGTCTCCACACAGACCGTCCTTGTCTCCACACAAACCGTCCTTGTCTCCACACAGACCGTCCTTGTCTCCACACAAACCATCCTTGTCTCCTTGTCTCCACACAAACCGTCCTTGTCTCCACACAGACTGTCCTTGTCTCCACAGACCGTCCTTGTCTCCACACAAAACCGTCCTTGTCTCCACACACAGACCGTCCTTGTCTCCTTGTCTCCACACAGACTCCACACAAACCGTCCTTGTCTCCACACAAACCGTCCTTGCCTCCACACAGACCGTCCTTGTCTCCACACAAACCGTCCTTGTCTCCACACAGACCGTCCTTGTCTCCACACAAACCATCCTTGTCTCCTTGTCTCCACACAAACCGTCCTTGTCTCCACACAGACCGCCCTTGTCTCCACACAGACTGTCCTTGTCCCCACACAGACCGTCCTTGTCTCCACACAGACCGTCCTTGTCCCTACAGAGACCGAGCTTGTCTCCACACAAGGCCGTCCTTGTCTCCACACAGACCGTCCTTGTCTCCACACAAACCGTCCTTGTCTCCACACAAGGCTGTCATCAACATGTGCGAGCAGACAATTACACAAATACAACATTCCAATTTGCATATGACGGCGGATGTCTAATTAATCATCAATGTCCACCTTTCCTCCTATCTCAGAGAGCCTTATCCATCATCCGGGTGAGCACTCTCTTTCATCAAAGCCCTACGTTTCAAAGTTAGCACTTTGTTGCTGTGGACTAATGATTTATTAGTCGTTTCTTTGCCATTGATTCCTTCAGAATCAGCCAATAAAGCTAGATTTAGATTATCTTTACGTTTCCGTTATTCGTCGGCTAGAATTCAAAGGAGTATCGAATACTTCCTGCCTTGATGTCACGTTGACAGTATTCAACTGCTCTTATTCTGGAACATTAAGACAAAAAGGAAACCATTCTTTCCGAGTTTACCAAACCCTTTGTGTTCCTAAAGCTGTTCAAAGAAGTTTAACTTTTTAACAAGCGTGATCCGGACCGCGCGTTGTGGGTTCGAATCTCAGTTTCGTCCGGATCATGATACTTATGAGATTCGTAAGGGGTGACGTCAGTATCCCAATATTCACCGTTCCCTTCATATCGCCCAATCTTTCAAACGGTGTCATTCGACTCAACAGTTGTTTGATCAGAGGAACATCCTTCAAGACCTTAGTAAACATTAAAATGTTTTATCATGGACCTCTTGAGGACATTTCTAAATTTGACGCATTAATAACACATGTACGTCTCATTTAGTTCCCTTTTTGGTCTGGTTACAAATGTCCCTGTGCTCTTATTGGCTGCAAAATTGACTTGCCTTTGCATGTGTTCGTGTTCCATAAAAGTGTTAAAGTCTGAGACCTATCCAAGACCTAAACGTCAAAGGTAGACTTTGGTTTTCCTCTCACAAATATATATTACTGAAATTGAAATGTTTTACCTTTTTACGATTTTGTCGAGAGTATACTCGATCTATTTAGACCATTTAGAATAAAATGAAGTGAGTTAACGTCACTCAAAACAGTACATTAAATTTCTGTTATCTAACGCCATGTGAACAGATGTACAGGTACACCTCCGTGATGCAGTGGTTAGAGTGAGTGAGTAAGTATAGTTTTATGCCGCTTTTAGCTTCCAGCAATATCACGCCGCGGGACACCAGAAATGGGCTTCAAACATTGTACCAATGTGGGGAATCGAACACGGGTCTTCAGCTTGACGAGCGGACGCTTTAACCACTAATCTACCCCACCGCCCCTACATTGGTAAGAGCGTCTGCACGAAGAACAGAAGTTCGATCCCCGATCACGTCAAACCAAAAGATGTTAAAAGAGGGTACTTGTTTTTACCCTTCCTGGTTTTATATTAAGGAACTAAAAAAGGATTGATGGATACAGAACTGTGTCTGAGTGGGATATCATCTCATCTTAAAATTGCGGTGTGGTAGCACAATTTGCTTGGACTTCAAAATCGGAAATAATCCGAATTAATCACACACGCTTGCATTTTGGTAGTGAAATATGCTCTACCACGAGGTTAAACACCTTTTATCTCTTCTCTCCAAATGTACATAGATTACTTGATGTACAAAACCCAGGCTGATGTCAATGTCTAAAGACTTGTTGGCGTGAGTCATGGCCGTGGTTGCTTTGACCGGCTGCAACCAGGATTACTCTAAGCTGAAGACGGATATAACAGATATATAATGGACTTTGTGGCGGAGAGAAATAGATTGTTGTGCTGCTTCAGCGACCAGTATAGAAGCTGCTAATAAACAGGACAAGCGCTGATTGGCTGAGTAACATAAAGGAAATCGCCGATCGGCTGGATTATCTTACACGTCTCAGATATCCTTGGGCATTAATGAGAAACTGATGTAATAGTGTAAGGAATCTGTAGACAGTGAGACGTATGTTTAATTTCTTAGGTTTTGTCGGTTTTATTTTTACATTCATCTGACGGAAATAGTAACTGTTGATTATAGTCTTGCTGTATATAGTCTAGGATCCTTAAAGTTTTATTTCAGTAATGTTATAATATCTCTGTAGCTATACATTAAATTAAAACGCTTTTACTTTCGTTATGTGGACCAGTGTCAATGGTGAGCGATGGTCAGTGCTATGTATCGGGACCTCCTGTCATGTGTGAGTGATGGCCCACCCCACGAGTGACCTACCCAACCTTGGGTCTGTGGGGTAGCACAGTGGTTAAAGCGTTCGCCCTTTACGCCGAAGACCCAGGCTTGATTAGCCACATGGGAACAATGTGTGAAGCCAATTTCGGGTGTCGCGCGTCGTGATATTGCTGGTATATTGGTAAAACTGGCGTAAAACTAAATTCACTCACTCACTCACCCAAGCCAACCTCACTAATTGTCTGGACGTAGATTACGGCTCTTTGTGTCTGCGTTGCACAACATTTGTGACACAATCTAGCATGCTCTTTCTACATGCAGAAGAGTGTCTTATTACTCTTGCTGAAAAGATGCTTGATCAGGGTTACTTCAAAGTCTAAAGTTTTTAAAACAGTTTTAGACAGGTATATGTGTGATGAATCAGTGACACAAATTGTGTCACATTTTGCAAAAGGTGTTTGCAGATGAACTATTGACTTGTCTTTGCATGTGTTTGGTAATGGAACCCTCAAATTATCGACCAGCGACCTGGGTTTGAGTTCCGAATTGGATGTGTGTCTATGTTTGTTTGGAACACCCCATTAATGCTCGTGGATTTCATGACACCACAGGGTGATACGAAGCGATGTGAATGACTCACTCACTCACCCACCCATCCACCCACCTAAGCAGCAGATCACCCACTCACCCAATAACCACCAACTAACTCACTCACCCACACATACACACACTCACTCACTCAATCACCCACTCACTCACTCACTCCCTACAGAAATCCAACACTGAATCCAAATTTCACCAATCTTGCACAAACTAATTAATCAGTAATTAATCAGATTCATATTGTTTAGTATTCATAGAAGAAATTGATATTATTTTTATGCGCATTGTCTGTGAAGGCAATTTTAAGTAAATAATGCAAATTCTATTTTCAAGTGTCATTTTCTAAAATGCGGATAGTCGTAATTCAATGTATATGTGTATATCTCCTTTCAGAGAAGTTGAGCAGATCACATATCTGATGTAAAGGTAGGTCTTATATCGATTGTCTACAAACGTAATTAATATCTGTTGTTTCATCCCCGAGACTGGACATTGTTCCGGAAGCTCGTTTGTCTGTTCTAAATTGTGTGATGGCATTCATATTTGAAGACAATGCACTAACTGTCCTGTAAATACCCAAATCCTGAGTAATCGGACTGATTCCATGCTTTCTGGATTATTGAATATCTACCGCAGCTAAAGTACGCTTGATGTTGTACTGCGTGGCACTTTAAGATCTGTCATCAAATCTGTGTACACAGTTAATGGGTAGTGAGAATACTTCAATAAAGAGGGCTCACCCAAACCCTCCTAACACAGATACCTCAGCCTCGCAGTGATCTCTCCCTCAGCTCGGGAAGCAGGCCATTAACGATGTGGTTTATTGGCTTTATGACATTCACTGCTCAGGTTCTGTGTCTGATTCCTGCAGCTTCATGCACTGCCTCTCTGTGTTATATCTGTTTTATTGTCCACTCTTCCTGCACAGCGTTCTGAAGGGATGGTGATTGTTAAAATCGTCGTTGAGATGGTCGCGGTGATGGTCGCGTGTGAGACTCATATGGTGGCATTGGTTCGTTGAGTTGGGTTGGATTGTGGTGGTGCTGGTTAGGGTTGTGAGTGGTGGTTGTGGTGCTGGATGATACTGTAGCAGTGAGGATTATTGTTGTCAGTGGTAGGGGTGTGGTGTTTGGTTCTGGTTTCAGCAGTGATTGATGTGGTTGTGAGGGGTGGTCGTGGAGTTGGGTGATACTGTAGCATTATTGTGAGGATTTTTGTTGTCAGTGGTGCTAGTGGTGGCTATAAGTGTTTGGTTCAGGAGTGATTGATGTGGTTGGGTGTGGTCTGAGTGCTGGTCGTGGTCGTTGTGGATGTGAGTGGTGGTCGTTGTGCTGGTGACTACGATGTTTGGTCCAGGTTTTAGCGGTGGTGGATGATGTAGTGTAAGTGCTGTTGGAGTGGTGGTCGTGGTAGTGTTGGCTATGGTGTTTGGTGCAGGTTGTAGCCGTGGTGGTAGTGGGTGATGTGAGTGGTGGTCGTGGTAGTGTTGGCTATGGTGTTTGGTGCAGGTTGTAGCCGTGGTGGTAGTGGGTGATGTGAGTGGTGGTCGTGGTAGTGTTGGCTGTGGTGTTTGGTGCAGATTGTAGCCGTGGTGGTTGGGTGTGGTGTGAGTGGTGGTCGTTGTAGTGTTGGCTGTGGTGTTTGGTTCAGGTTGTAACCGTGGTGGTAGTGGGTGATGTGAGTGGTGGTCGTGGTAGTGTTGGCTGTGGTGTTTGGTGCAGATTGTAGCCGTGGTGGTTGGGTGTGGTGTGAGTTGTGGTAGTGTTGGCTGTGGTGTTTGGTGCAGATTGTAGCCGTGGTGATTGGGTGTGGTTGTGAGTGCTGGTCGTTGTAATGTTGGCTGTGGTGTTTAGTTCAGGTTGCAGCCGTACAGGTTGGGTGCGTGTGTCATTACATTACATTATATTAGAAAATTTCGTTAGAAAAGTTACATTATGTATATTACCCTTTAGATTTCAAATGTCAACATATGTTTCATTAACCCGAACCCCTACACACATCGATATTTTCATTACCTGTCAGATGCTTGTACATCTTGAGAGGCTTGATGGTGCATTCAGGAAGGGGGTTGATGGTGGAAAGAGGAGATGGGGGGCCACGGAACAGTGGATGTTTGGTACAATAGTTTCATCGGGACATTGGCGATAGACAATGGGTAATCAGCAATGGGTGAAGGAAGATTGTGTTAAACAACGACGTTGTTTGAGCGGTTGTTCTGAAGAAAACTACAACAAATAAACGGTGGCGCATTGTTGCGATATGGTGAGGAGCGAATGGGGGATGTCGCACTGAGATAGTCGGGTACTTGGGGTTGTAAATTCTGACACTGACTTACAATATTATTAAGTACTAGTTTGCCGAAGGAGAATAGAACAAGAAAAATTGTATATCGATCATTATTTTTGGATTAGACCAGAAGCAATTTTACCATGTACTGATTAGCGTGATAGACCTGGGTGTTGAAGAGTGATTGGGACCAAAGAACTAAACATACAAAACTAGTACTTAATACAGAAGATGATTTTTCTCATTGCAGTTGGCATTTAAAAACTACACTACCTATCAAAAGTTCCTTCCCCTGTATCGAGAAATAGTTTTGCGATACGATAAATTGCGCGAAAGTGACTCGAAATGTGTACGGTCTAAGTGGTAGGTTTAAGACGGAGCTGGTTGTGCATAGTTATATCCCTTTCCGCTAATGGATCCGCAACTTATGGGTTCGAATCTACGATTCTGTCTAAATTATGATCATGGTGTGTAAGTATGTATAAACATACATGGATCTGTGGTCTTTTCGAAGCATGGTAATAAATGACACCCTGAGTCAGTGTGATTAGAACTGGTATACTTTAACCCAATCCACTCAGCCCCTCCACTTAACTGACACGTCATGACAAAACTTCAATCCTAAATCAGATGACGAGTCATACAGAGCCAAGCATTCAGAACACAAAACTGAACATGCAATGTTTGAACCACTGTTGAATTGAACCTTGAACTAACCCAATACAGCAGGCAGTGGACCAAGGACCTGATTAAGGACCTCGTTTTCACTGTAATTATCACATTAACGACCTTTAATTGATCCTGCCGCAGGACCTGAATGTGTACATGTGTAGCTATTCACAAGTGGCGTTCATTCAAACACACCATAACTCCCCTGATCCTTCAGTCTGCTAGATTGTAAGTGAACGCCAGAATGGTTGGTCAGGGATCTCTTGCAGCAACGTCCTGAACAAGTCTCAACACTGACAACGATCTTCTTACAGGGGTACTAGGTGCCTGGGTCATTCACAGGTGGCGCACCCTCGCCACGCTTATAGCGGTGAGGTGGCGGTAGTTGGGTCGTTGGGAAGTAGTAATTGTACTAGTTGCGGTGAAAATAGTAACTGGAGATTGTGGTAATGATGTTGTTGTTGTAATTGGAGATGTAGTGGTGATAATTGTGGTGGTTGTGGTGGTTGTAGTAGTTGTAGTGCTACTAGAGAACGGTAACAGTGCAGTATTAATGGAATACGTGGATGTGGTTGCTTTAGTTCATCCATACATTAGTATATGTATTGATATGAAAGACGTAGCTGTAGCAGAAACGGTGGTAGTAGTAGTAATAGTAGTAGTAGTAGTAGTAGTAGTAGTAGTGGTAGTAACAGAAGTAGTGGTAGTAAGAGCAGTAGCTGCATTAACAGTGTAATGGTAGCATTGGTGTAGTAGTAGAAGTAGTAGTAGTAGTAGTAGTAGTAGTAGAAGTAACAACAGCAATAGTAGTAGTAGTCGTAGTAGTAGTAATAGTAGTGATATTAATAGTAGTAGTTGCATTGATAGAGTAGTGGCAGTATTTGTGGTGTCGTACGTAGTAGTAGTAGTAGAAGTAACAGTACTAGTAGTAGTTGCATTGGTAGTGTAGCCATAGCATTTGTGTTGTCATAGTAGTGGTAGTAACAGCAGCAGCAGTGTAGTACTTAGTAGTAGTAGTAGTAGTAGTAGTAGTAGTAGTAGTAGTAGTAGTAGTAGTAGTAGTAGTAGTGAGTGAGTTTTGTTTTACGCCGCTTTTAGCAATATTCCACAATATCACCTGAAATGGGCTTCACACATTGTACCCATGTGGGGAATCGAACCCGGGTCTTCGGCGTGACGAGCGAACGCTTTAACCACTAGGCTACCCCACCGCCCCAGTAGTAGTAGTAGTAGTAGTAGTAGTAGTAGTAGTAGTAGTAGTAGTAGTAGTAGTAGTAGTAGCAGTAGCAATTGCAGTAGTAATGGTCATGGTAGGAACAATAATAGTAGTGGCTTCGACAAATGTACTTGGACCAATAGTAGCAGCGGTAACTGTTTTATGGTGGCGCTGACTAGTCACAAAAGTAGTAGTAGTCGTAATGTCGACTGTATGCTGCCCCACGTTACCAGCAGAAGCATCGGGAGTAGTGGCAACAGTAGCCATGGTAACATTACCTGTCATGACTTGTGCCACCAACAGCTGTGACAGCCACCACGTCGACAAAGGAGCAATTGATTTGATGACCGGTTCAAAACGTTTGAAAACTAAAAAAGGCAATAGTTTCGTATATGACGCACACCACTACAATCTATTCCTCAATATCCATTTATCTAACAAAACCCGTATTATCAGACATGAAATAACTTCATCCACCCCTTCCCATTAATCTGTTATTAAATTCTCCACATCAATGTACGTACATATACACAATTCATGTGTAACAGTGAACCCCTGATTTACCGTTATCAAATATGCATCGAGTTCCACGTGTTATGAAATACACAAGAAGTTGTACTTGATCGGCCAGCCGGGTGAGGAAATTATTACAGGAAAACTACACGACGTAGCACACAATAGCTGGCGTTACATTCCGCACGGTGTCAATAGTAGATCGATGTTTGATTGCTTCGTGTATCGATCTCAGCGGTCAGATGCATTTGATTTTCGATGCCGAGTGGTCGGTGCTAGGTGGCGATAGGTGAACTAGAACCATATAATCTGTCCGATGTAATGTACTATTTGAGGAGATTGCGTGAGATTTACTGGAAGTATTGCAGCAGGGATTAAAACGATAGTACCGGAAGTCGAAATTAACAGGCGAATAGTTTGACCACAGTACCTCAAATAACATACTTAACTCCTCATAAAGGCACTTAGATGCATCATGAAACAGTAGCTACAAGTTATGGCATATTGAATAAAGAAAGTAATAATAACATATCTCTGTCAAAAGTCGGGTAGTATAGATTTAATAACAGACAATGAGAATTGTCAGGAACTTTACATGGACTGGCATTTTGTAGGTTATGAATAAAGAAACTAATGCAAAATACATGTACATGTATATCCCTTTCAAATGTTTAATATAATAAGAATTAATGGAAATTGTCGCAGGTATTATACATCGACTCGAAATGTTCTCTGTTACTGTGTACCACAAAAGGTTCTAGACAACCACAGCACCTGGAGGAAAATCTGAGAACACAGTGTGGTATTTTCATTGGTTCTTCATTGATGCATTGTATGCATTTATACTCACGTAAGAAGAATTTTGCTTCAAATACTGTAAACGCTTGCCGCTCAATATGGACGTTTGCGTGATTTGTTTATTTATGTTTTTGGAAGAATGATTTGTGCAAATGTTTAACGTGAATAGCACACAATAATTGCTTACCAATCATGTGCTCGCACACACCAGCTACACTGTTTTTAACCTTCCACAACGCTTGCGCAAAGTCTTGGCTTGCTGAAAGGTCTACGCACCTGTTGCAAGGAACAAAACGACCAGATATCTAAATGTTCTTCGAAACATAAAATATATTCCTTGGAGACAACAGCTTGGCAACAGCCATGACAACTCACGGACTGGTCGTCCATTTGTGACGTCACGTCATCAAGACAACCATATTCGGTTGGTGCATCTTCTTAACACAGTTAACAAACCACCTGCGTTGAGACCAATTTGTGGAAGAATCGTTGGAAAGGGGTTGAGGGAGCAGCACATCTGGCTCCGACGTCCCATTTGTTTTCACGTCACTGTCATGCACGCCTAGCTTGGTGTGATCAGCATCTTAGGTTCAAAAACAACATACCGTTCCCAGATGATTGACCCTTCTATCCCTGACTGTCTAATCAGGGTCAATAGGCGCCCAAAGGGACGCTTTTAATCAATGGTATCAGTTTGGGTTGGAACTGTAATGGTATGGGATGAATATCAGTCTGTAAGTGAACTCATCTCGGTTTACTGAACGCCACACTCTTAAATGTTCCAACAAAATGTCGGCAATATGTAAATAATCGAGTCTGGACCACACAATCCAGTGATCCATGTTGCGAACATTGGTCCTGGCCGTCGAGAAGGATGACACGCTATCACCCAAGTGAACGAGTCTGACCTCCTGATCCATTTTATGGCCTCTTTTGACCACCATAGATTTCTGATGACACACATAGTTACCCCAAATCCCCAATAGAGTTGAAGTGACCATTCGCCCATATGGCTGTTTCAACGCCTTTTATATGAATCTATTACGTCAACGAGGCAGATTGAATTACATTTTGTATTTAGCAACTTGTGAAAAAAGATGTATTGAAATACCGATCGTATGTCTGAAAAAGAAAAAGAAGCAAGTGCGTATGCGTTAAGAATAACGAATAATCCAAGTTAACCGACATTTTCATGTGCTACATCTCTTATCTAGTTGTGCGGCGTAGCCGCTGGCTGGAGTCTGCATTTGTTTAGCGTTCGGTTGCGTTCCTGATATTTTCAAGTCATCAGGATTCATTTTGCTGACAGTGATAACGGTAGTTGTACGAAATAGAGTTATTAACTTACATTGGGCGGTGGGGTAGCCTAGTGGTTAAAGCGTTCGCTCGTCACGCCGAAGATCCGGGTTCGATTCCCGACATGGGTACAATGTGTGAAGACCCTTTCTGCAGTCCCCCGCAAATGATATTGCTGGAATATTGCTAAAGGCGACGTATAACTAAACTGACTCACTCACTCCCTATCTTAATTGTGTGAGGATGTAACGTTGCGTTATCACACACTCACTGGTCCACGCACCCACTCAATCACCTACAATATGGCTCACTCTCTTACTCTACCACACTGCCACACCCTCACTCACTCACCAATCTGCGACCTTTTATCACTCATATAGTATACATCAGCTTCACATCAAATAAAACCCGCGAAAACCCGGACTAGAACTCATCCCCACCAGTCTAGTCTAGTTTTACGCCGCACTCAGCAATATTCCAGGAATTGGGCGGTCGTCCTCACCAACCCATGCTGGTTGAAAAAGGTGACCAAAGGATCGGGTGGTCAGGCTCGCTGACTTGGTTGACACGTGTCATCTCATCCCAGCTGCCTATACGTTGGTTGATGCCAATGAAGTCAATCAGTGGATTGTCTGGTCTATTCTCGATTATATGCAGACCGGCTTCACAAAGCTGCAATACTGCAGAACTCACTGAAGTAAACCACAAACATAGCCATAGACTTACGCTTCAAAGTTAGGACTTTGTTGCTGTGGTCTAATGATTTATTAGTCGTTTCTTTGCCATTGATTCCTTCAGAATAAGCCAATAAAGCTAGATTTAGATTATCTTTACGTTTCCGTTATTCGTCGGCTAGAATTCAAAGGAGTATCGAATACTTCCTGCCTTGATGTCACGTTGACAGTATTCAACTGCTCCTATTCTGGAGCATTAAGACAAAAAGAAAAATCATTCTTTCCGAGTTTACCAAACCCTTTGTGTTCCTAAAGCTGTTCAAAGAAGTTTACAACCTTTTACAAACGTGATCCGGACCGCGCGTTGTGGGTTCGAATCTCCGTTTCGTCCGGATTATGATACTTATGAGATTCGTAAGGGGTGACGTCAGTATCCCAATATTCACCGTTCCCTTCATATCGCCCAATCTTTCAAACGGTGTCATTCGATTCAACAGTTGTTTGATCAGAGGAACATCCTTCAAGACCTTAGTAAACATTAAAATGTTTTATCATGAACCTCTTGAGGACATTTCTAAATTTGACGCATTAATAACACATGTACGTCTCATTTAGGTCCCTTTTTGGTCTGGTTACAAATGTCCCTGTGCTCTTATTGGCTGCAAAATTGACTTGCCTTTGCATGTGTTCGTATTCCATAAAAGTGTTAAAGTCTGAGACCTGTCCAAGACATATACGTCAAAGGTAGACTTTGTTTTTCCTCTCACAAATATATATTACTGAAATTGAAATGTTTTACCTTTTAAGAATTTTTCGAGAGTATACTCGATCTATTTAGACCATTTAAAATTAAATGAAGTGAGTTAACGTCACTCAAAACAGTACATTGCATTTCCGCTATCTAACGCCATGTGAACATTTGTACAGGTACGCCTCCGTGATGCAGTGGTTAGAGTGAGTGAATGAATGAGTGAGTAAGTATAGTTTTATGCCGCTTTTAGCAATATTCCAGCAGTATCACGGCGCAGGACACCAGAAATGGGCTTCACACATTGTACCCATGTGGAGAATCGAACCCGGGTCTTATGCTTGACGAGCGGACGCTTTAACCACTAATCTACACCACCGCCCTTACATTGGTAAGAGCGTCTGCACGAAGAACAGAAGTTAGATCCCCGATCACGTCAAACCAAAAGACGTTAAAAGAGGGTACTTGTTTTTACCCTTCCTGGTTTTATATTAAGGAACTAAAATTGGTGGATTGGTGGATACAGAACTGTGTCTGAGTGGGATATTCATCTCATCTTAAAATTGCAGTGTGGTAGCACAATTTGCTTGGACTTCAAAATCGGAATTAATCCGAATTAATCACACACGCTTGCATTTTGGTAGTGAAATATGCTCTACCACGAAGTTAAACACCTTTTATCTCTTCTCTCCAAATGTACATAGATTACTTGATGTACAAAACCCAGGCTGATGTCAATGTCTAAAGACTTGTTGGCGTGAGTCATGGCCGTGGTTGCTTTGACCGGCTGCAACCAGGATTACTCTAAGCTGAAGACGGATATAACAGATATATAATGGACTTTGTGGCGGAGAGAAATAGATTGTTGTGCTGCTTCAGCGACCAGTATAGAAGCTGCTAATAAACAGGGGAAGCGCTGATTGGCTGAGTAACATAAAGGAAATCGCCGATCGGCTGGATTATCTTACACGTCTCAGATATCCTAGGACATTAATGAGAAACTGATATAATAGTGTAAGGAATCTGTAGACAGTGAGACGTATGTTTAATTTCTTAGGTATTGCCGGTTTTATTTTTACATTGATCTGACGGAAATAGTAACTGTTGATTATAGTTTTGCTGTATATTGTCTAGGCTCCTTAAAGTTTTATTTCAGTAATGTTATAATATCACTGTAGCTATACATTAAATTACAACCCTATTACTTTAAACTACGCCATTGTTATGTGGGCTAGTGTCAAGGGTGGGAGATGATCAGTGCTATGTATCGGGACCTCCTGTCATGTGTGAGAGATGGTCCACCCCACGAGTGTCCTACCCAACCTTGCGTCGGTGGGGTAGCACAGTGGTTAAAGCGTTTGCTTGTCACGCCGAGGTTCGATTAGCCACATGGGTACATTGTGTGAGGTCAATTTCGGGTGTCCCCAGCCTTGATATTGCTGGAATATTAGCAAAACTGGCGTAAAACTAAACTCACTCACTCACTCACTCACCCAAGCCAATCTCACTGATTGTCTGGATCGGACGTAGATGCGTTGCATAACATTTGTGACACAATCTAGCATGCCCTTTCTACATGCAGAAGAGTGTCTTTATTACTCTAGCCTGAAAGATGCTTGATCAGGGTTACTTCTTTCAAAGCCTAAAGCTTTTTAAAACAATTTGAGACAGGTATATGTGTGATGAATCAGTGACACAAATTGTGTCACACGCAATTCTTGTTTGCAGATGAACTATTGACTTGCCTTTGCATGTGTTTGGCAATTGAACCCTCAATCATCGACCAGCCTCTATGTGTCTATGTTTGTTTGGGACACCCCACCAATGTTCGTGAATTTCATGACAGTTGTAAAGCTTTGGAGATGCATCACATCGGAATGTCATCGCACTACAGGGTGATACGCAGCGATGTAAAGGACTCATTCAGTCACTCACTCACTCACCCACTCACTCACTCACTCACTCATTCGCTCACTCACTCACTCACTCACTCACTCACTCACTCTCACGCACGCACGCACGCACGACCGCACGCATGCACTCACTCACTCACCCACCCACTCACTCGCTACAGAAATCCAACACAACTTCAAATGACATTTTCTAAAATGCGGACAGTCGTAATTCAATGTATATGTGTGTATCTATTTTCGCAGAAGTTGAGCAGATCACATATCTGATGTAAAAGTAGGTCTTCTATCGATTGCCAGCAAACGTAATTAATTTATACTGTTTCAGCCCCGAGACTGGTTCATTGTTCCGGAAGCTCGTTTATCTCTTCTAAATTGTTTGATGAAAACATATTTGAACACAAAGCACTAAGTCGTGTAAATACCCAAATCCTGAGTAATCAGACTGATTCCATGCTTTCTGGATTATTGAATATCTACCGCAGCTAAAGTACGCTTGATGTTGTACTGCGTGGCACTTTAAGATCTGTTATCAGAACTGTGTACACAGTTAATGGCTAGTGAGAATACTTCAATAAAGAGGGCTCATCCAAACCCTCCTAACACAGATACCTCAGCCTCACAGTGATCTTCCCTCAGCTCGGCAAGCAGGCCATTAACGATGTGGTTTATTGGCTTTATGACATTCCCCGCTCAGGTTCTATGTCAGATTCCTGCAGCTTCATGCACTGCCTCTCTGTGTTTTATCAGGGTTTTTAACCGCTCTTCCTGCACAGCGTTCTGAAGGGATGGTGATTGTTAAAAACGTTGTCGTTGAGATGGTAGCGGTGATGGTGGCGTTTTTGGCTCTTTTTGTGGGACTGGTTTGGATTGTCGGTGGTGCTGGTTAGGGTTGTGAGTGGTGGTTGTGGTGTTGGATGATGCTGTAGCAGTGAGGATTATTGTTGTCGGTGGATTTATTTGCGGCTATAGTGTTTGGTTCAGGATTTACCAGTGACGGATGTGGTTGGGTGTGGTGTGAGTGATGGTCGTGGTGATTGTGGTTGTGAGTGGTGGTCGTTGTAGTGGTGGGTATGGTGTTTGGTTCAGGATTTACCAGTGACGGATGTGGTTGGGTGTGGTGTGAGTGCTTGTCGTGGTGATTGTGTATAAGACAAAATATTATGGATGTCAACTTCTTCTTTATTGTATACACAGCGTTTCTGGGCTATTCCTTGCCCCTTCGTCAGGTGAATGATTGTGGTAGTGGTGATTGTGGTAGTGAGTGGTGGTTGTTGTAGTGTTGGCTACGGTGTTTAGTTCAGGTTGTAGCCGTGATGTTTGGTTGTGGTGTGAGAGATGGTCATGGAAGTTGTGGTGGCAGTGGTTGTGAATGCTGGTTGTTGTAGTCGTGGTTATGTTGTTTAGTTCAGGTTGTGGCAGTGATGGCTGGGTGTGGTGTGAGTGGTGGTCGTGGTAGTTGTGGTGGCAGTGGTTGTGAGTGGTGGTCGTGGTAGTTGTGGTTGTAAGTGGTGGTCGTGGTAGTTGTGGTGGCAGTGGTTGTGAATGCTGGTCGTTGTAGTGGTGGTTATGTTGTTTAGTTCAGGTTGTGGCAGTGATGGCTGGGTGTGGTGTGAGTGGTGGTCGAGGTAGTTGTGGTGTGAGAGGTGGTCGTGGTAGTTATGGTGGGAGTGGTTGTGAATGCTGGTCGTTGTAGTGGTGGCTGTGGTGTTTAGTTCAGGTTGTGGCAGTGATGGCTGGGTGTGGTGTGAGTGGTGGTCGTGGTAGTTGTGGTTGTGAGTGGTGGTCGTGGTAGTTATGGTGGCAGTGGTTGTGAATGCTGGTCGTTGTAGTGGTGGTTATTGTGTTTAGTTCAGGTTGTGGCAGTGATGGCTGGGTGTGGTGTGAGTGGTGGTCGTGGTAGTTGTGGTGGCAGTGGTTGTGAATGCTGGTCGTTGTAGTGGTGGTTATGGTGTTTAGTTCAGGTTGTGGCAGTGATGGCTGGGTGTGGTGTGAGTGGTGGTCGTGGTAGTTGTGGTGGCAGTGGTTGTGAGTGGTTGTCGTGGTAGTTGTGGTTTTGAGTGGTGGTCGTGGTAGTTGTGGTTGTGAGTGGTGGTCGTGGTAGTTGTGGTTGTGAGTGGTGGTGGTGGTAGACTAACAACTGGTCTCTGAAATGAACATATTTTACAGAAAAATTCTCATAGTGAAAAAAATAAATTATAATGAAAAGGACCCCTGAGACCTTCTTCTGTGGAAATCTAGACTTGCCACGTTTTCTACACTTGCGTGGGGTTTCTTAGATACATTTGCTTCGGCGTCTGTATGACAGACTATGCTGGTGGTGTTTGTGGTAGTTGTGGTTGTGAGTGGTGGTCGTTGTAGTGTTGGCTGTGGTGTTTAGTTCAGGTTGTAGCCATGATGGTTGGGTGTGGTGTGATATGAGTGGTGGTTGTGTTTTTGCGGTCAGTGACATGGTAGCAGTGATGTTGGACCAGGTTGTAGCAATGATGACGATGGGTGTAGACGTGATTGTAGCGATGATGGGAAGTGCATGCTGTCTTAATGAGGGCGGTGATGGTGGATGAAGTTGTAGCGGTGATGGTGAGCGGTGTTTAAATGGAAGCGGTGATGATGGTGGTGGTGATGGTTGGGTGAAATAGTAACGGTGGTTCTCCTGGGTGTACACAAGGGGCTGGGATGTGGTTGTGATCAATATTGTAGCTGTGACGGTGGTTGAGGGTGTTGTGATCAATGTGGTTGTTCCTGAGGGAGAGGTGGAGATATTTGAGGTTATTGTCTTTTGCAGACCCGTGAAGATCCGGGTGAGAATTGGTCTTCAGTAACCCATGCTTGTCGTAAAAGGCGTTCAACTGGATCGGGTGGTCAGGCTCGCTAACTTGGTTGACACATGCCATCATATCCCAGTTGTGTAGATCGATGGTCATACTGTTGATCCCTTTATTGTCTGGTCCAGACTCGATTGTTTACAGACCGCCGCCATATAGATGGAAAGATGCTGAGTGCGGAGTGAAAGAATTAACCAACTATTTATGTTTGCAGTGGTGATTGTGTTGGTTGTTGCACATGGTGGTGATGACTGGAATGTGGAGATGCTCAAAGTGTATCTGTAATTATAAACGGTACAAAGGAAACTGCGTTAGAAAGTTTTCATTATTTATGTTACCCTTTACATTTCAAACATCACCATATGTTTTATTAACCCGAACCCCTAACATCGATATTTTCATTGCCTGTCAAATACTTGTACATCTTGAGAGGCTCGATGGTGCATTCAGGGAGTGGCTGATGGTGGAAAGGGGAGATGGGGGCCACGGAACTGTGGATGTTTGGTACAGTAGGTTCATCGGGACATGGACGATAGACAATCGGTAATTAGCAATGGGTGAAGGAACATTGTGTTAAACAACGACGTTGTTTGAGCGATTGATCAGAAAAAAACTACAGTGAAAACGGTGGGGCTTTGATGCGATATCGTGAGGAACGATTGTGGGATGGCGCACTGAGATAGTCGGGGATTGGGGTTGAAGATTCTGACACCGACTTACAATATCATTAGATACTGGTTTGCAGAAGGAGATCAGAACAAGGAAAATTGTATATCGATCATTATTATTGGATTAGACCAGAAGCAGTTTTACCATGCACTTATTAGCGTTACAGACCTGGGGTGCAACTCTAAGGCAGTTCACATCTGGTTCAAGAGTGATTGAGACCAAAGACCCAAACATACATAAACAGTACTTGTTACAGTAGAGGATTTTTCTCATTGCAGTTGGCATTTAAGGACTACACTACCTATCAAAAGTTCCTTCCCCGGTTTCGAGAAATAGTTTTGCGATACAATAAGTTGCACGAAATGTGTATTGTCTAAGTTTTTGGTTTAACACGCCGAAGGTTGTACAGAGTTATATCAATCCGCTAAAGGATCCGCAGCTTATGGGTTCGAATCTACGATTCTGTCTAAATGATTATTATGGTGTATAAGTATATATAATATGAGTTGTTCACTGGTCTCTAGGGGGACATGGGTTGATGTACCCTCGACCAGTGAACAACGTATTTATCTTACCGAACACCTCAATGGTAATTTTGAACTGTTTGAAGCACGGGTATCGGATCATAGCATGGAGTACCAGACGACCAGAAAAACAAATTTAGAGTTATCTCCCTTCCATCGATTTGCATTCGCAAAATATCGGTAATTTCCGTACATCATACGTGATTCAATGTTATTCCAGATAAAGAATTACTACTACGAAGTACCAAATGAGTTCAGCATTCCCAGCGGGGTACATAGAAAATGTTACTCGCTTGTCAGCGGGGTACATTGAAAATAATAGAAGAGTGCTCAGCCAATCAGAAAACGATCGCGACATTTATGTGTGAGGCAAGATAAACTTACATAAACCTGTGATCTGAACCATGGTAAAAAATGACACCTTCAGTCAGTTTTAGAGAGTGAGTATTGTTTTACGCCGCTTTTAGCAATATTCCAGTAATGTCATGGCGGGGGACACCAGAATTGAGCTTCACACATTGTATTGGGGGAATTGAACCCGGGTCTTCGGCGTGACGAGCGAACGCTTTAACCACTAGGCTACCTCTCCGCACCTCAGTCAGTTTGATCTGAACTGGTATAATTCAACCCAAGCCACTCAGCTACTCCATTTACCTGACACCGACGTCATGACATAACTTAAATCCTAAATCAGATAACAAGTCACAGAGCCAAGCATTCAGAACACAAAACTTAACACGTACTCAGTAGACTAACATGAAAATAGCAACATTTAAACCACTGTTGAAATAAACCTTATGCTAACCCAATTCAGCAGGAAGTGGAACAAGGGCATTGATTAAGAACCTCGTTTACACTGTACTTATCACATTAACGACCATTAATTGACCCTGTGAAAGGACCTGTGTACATGTGTAGCTATTCACTAGAAGCGTTCATTCAAACAGATCATAACCCCCTGATCGTTATGTCTGTTAGATTGGAAGTGAACGTCGGAATGGTTGGTCAGGGACCTCTTGCAGCAACGTCCTGAAGTCCTCGTGTAGTCTCAACACTGACAACGATCTTCTTACAGGGGTACTAGGTTCCTGGGTCATTCACAGGTGGCGCACCCTCGACACGCTTATAGCGGTGAAGTGGCGGTAGTTGGGTTGTTGGGAAGTAGTAATTGTACTAGTTGAGACGAAAATAGTAACTGGAGATTGTGGTAATGATGTTGTTGTTGTAATTGGAGATGTAGTGGTGATAATTGTGGTGGTTGTAGCAGTTGTAGTGCTACTAGAGAACGGTAACTGTTTATTCGTACTTTAATACCTGGTTGTGGTTCATTAGTTCTTCCACTATTAGTATATATTGCTATGGAAGACGTAGCTGTAGCAGAAACTGTGGTAGTAGTAGTAATAGTAGTAGTAGTAGTATTAGTAGCAGAAATAGTAGTAGTAAACGAGCATTAACAGTGTACTAGATGTAGTAGTAGTAGTAGTTAGTAGTAGTAGTAAAGTAGTATTGATAGAGTAGTGGCAACAACGTAGTAGTAGTAGGAGGAGAGGCATTACTAGTAGCAGTAGTAGTGGGAGCATTGGTGTAGTAGTAGTAGTAGTAGTAGTAGTAGTAGTAGTAGTAGTAGAAGTAACAACAGCAGTAGTAGTAGTAGTCGCAATAGTTGTACTTGCATTGATAGAGTAGTGGCAACACTTATGGTGTCGTAGTAGTAGTAACAGCAACATTGTAGTAGTAGTTATTGTAGCAGTAGTAGTAGTAGTTGCATTGGTAGTTTAGCGATAGCATTGGTGTTGTCATAGTAGTGGTAGTAACAGCAGCAGCAGTGTAGTTGTAGGCAGCAATTGCAGTGGTAATGGTCATGGCAGGAACAATAATGGTAGTGGCTTCGACAAATGTACTTGGACCAATTGTAGCAGCGGTTACTATTTTGTGGTGGCGCTGACTAGTCTAGGAGTCGTAATATCAACTGTATGCTTTCCCACGTTACCAGCAGAAGCATCGGGAGTAGTAGCAGCGGTTGTCATGGTAACATTACCTGTCGTGAGTTGTGCCACCATCAGCTGTCACAGCCACAACGTTGACAGAGTAGAGATTGATTTGATGACCGGTTCAAAACGTTTGAAAAGTACACATCGAAAGAGCAACTAATAGCAATAGTTTCGCCTATGACGCACACCACTCCAATCAGTTCCCCAATATCAATTTATCTCACAAACCCCTATTATCAGACATGAAATAACTTCATCCACCCCTTCCCATTAATCGGTGATTAAATTCTCCACATCAATGTACGTACATATGCATCATTCATGTGTAACCCCTGATTTACCGTTATCAAATATGCATTGAGTCCCACGTGTTATGAAATGCACGTACAACGGTACATGTCCAGGAAGTTGTACTTTATCGGCCAGCTGGATGGTGAAATTATTACAGGAACACTACACGAGGTAGCACACAATAGCTGGCGTTACATTCCGCACGGTGTCAATAGCGTGTGTCGATTATTTGATTGCTTCGTGTATCGATCTCAGCGGTCAGATGCATTTGATTTTTGATGTCTAGTGGGTGCTAAGTGGCGATAGGTGAACTACACCAATGAGAACCATATGTTCTGTCCAATGTATTGTACTATTTGAGGAGATTGTTCGAAATTTACAGGCGAACAGTTTGACCACAGTAGCTAAACTAACATAGTCAAATCTTCATAAAGGAACTTAGATGTTGTGGGTTATGAATAAAGAATATGATACAGATATCTCCCTGTCAAAAGTTGTTTAGTATAGATATAATAACAATTAATGACAATTGTGTCAGGAATGTTACAGTGACTGGCATGTTGTGGGTTATGAATAAAGAAAATAATACAAATATCTCCCTGTCAAAAGTTGTTTAGTATAGATATAATAACAATTAATGACAATTGTGTCAGGAATGTTACAGTGACTGGCAATGAATATATTACAAAATCTCTATGTCAAAAGTTGTTTAGTATAGATATAATAACAATTAATGACAATTGTGTCAGGAATGTTACAGTGACTGGCATGTTGTGGGTTATGAATAAAGAAAATATTACAAATATCTCCATGTCAAAAGTTGTTTAGTATAGATATAATAACAATTAATGACAATTGTGTCAGGAATTTTACATCGACTCGCATTGTTCTCTTTGCTTATGCACTAGACTACCACAAAAGTACTAGACAACCATAGCGACCGTGGAAAATCTGAAATAAAACACAGTGTGACTTTTTCTATGGTTGTTCAATGATGCATTGTGTACATTTATTCTAACGTAAAAAGTAAGTTTGCTTCAAATAATGTAAACGCCTGTCGTTCAATATGGACGTTTGCGTGTTTTGTTTATATATTTTTGGGAGAATAATTTTTGGGGCAAGTGTTTAACGAAAATAGCTCACAATCATTGTTTACCAATCATATGCTCACACACAATAGCTACACTTTTTCACCTTCAACAACGCTTGCGTAATGTCTTGGCTTGCTCAAAGGCCTGCTCACAATGGCGTTTGTTGCAAATATCGAGCGAAACGAAGTTCCCAGGCATCTAAATTTTCGAAACATTACATAAATTCTTTGGAGACGACGGATTGGCAACAGTCATGACAACACACGGGCCGGTCGTCCACTTGTTACGTCACGTCATCAAGACAACCTTATTCGGCTTGTGCATCTTCTTAACATAGATAACTAACCACCCGCATTAACAACTCATGAGACCAATTAGTGGCAGAACCGCTGAAAGGGGTTGAGGGAGCCGACTCAGACTCTCAGACTCAGACTCAGGATTTTATTCTCATATATTTTGATAAATACAAAGTGCCATTTTGGCTTATATGCATATGGATATAATATAAATGTATAACTAAAACAGGGATAATACAATTTTCGTTAAACGTGATAGTTTCTGTACCAAAGGATGAGTCAGATTCGGTTCCGACGTTTACCGATGAGCCCCATTTGTTTTCACGTCACTGTCATGCACGCCTAGCTTGGTGTGAACAGCATCCTAGCTTCAGAAAACAACATACCGTTCCCACATGATTGACCCTTCTATCCCCTGATTGTGTAATTAGGGTCAAAATGCGTACCAAGAGGACGGAAATTTAATGGTATGGGATAAATCCCAGTTCGGGACCCATCATTTGTTTGCTGAACGCCAAACTCATAAATGTTCCAACAAAATGTCGGCAATAATTAAATAATCGAGGCTGGGCCACACAATCCAGTGATTCATGTTGCGAACATTGATCCAGGCCGTCGAGAAGGATGTCACGCTATCACCCAAGTGACCGACACTGACCTCCTGATCCATTTTATGGCCTCTTTTGACCACCATAGATAGCTGATGACCCACATATTAACCCAAGTCCCCAAAGGGTTGAAATGACCATTCGCCCATAGAGCTGTTTCAACACCTTTTATATGAATCTATTACATCGACAAGGCAGATTGAATTACATTTTGCTTGTAACTACTTGTGAAAAAAAGATGCATTTAAATACTGACCTTATGTCTGAACAAGAATATTTACAGAAGTAAGTGCGTATGTTTACTATTCCACTTGCCTTTGTCATTGTTAAAATAACGAATAATTATTTAGTTAACCGACATTTTCAAGTGCTTCATCTCTTATCTGACTTAGCGGCATAACTGCACGCTGGTGACTGCATTTGTTCGGCGTTCGGTTGCGTTCCTGTTGCGATATTCTTAAGTCATATATTTCAGGTGATGAAATGGATTCGTGTGTCGTCGCAAGTGCTTGTTAAACCGTTGGGGAATTTAAGGATTCATTGTTTTGTGCGGTGGGGTAGCCTAGTGGTTAAAGCGTCCTCTCGTCACGCTGAAGGCCCGAGTTCGATTCATTCCCCACATGGGTACACTGTGTGAAGCCCATTTCTGGTGTCCCCGCCGTGATATTGCTGGAATATTGCTAAAAGCGGCGTAAAACTAAACTCACTCACTAACTTATTTGTGTGAGGATATCACTCACACACACACCTATCCACTCATTCACCAAACCACCTACAAGCTGTCTCACTCTCTTAATCTACCACACTGCCACACCCTCAATCACTCACCAATAAACCACTTCTCTCATTTATGTAAGATACATCAGCTTCACATCAAATAACACCCGCGAAGACCCGGACTGGAACTCGTCCTCACCAACCCTGCTTGTTGTCAGAGGCGAAAACGTTATTCTCCAACTTGCCTTATATGTAAAACATGCTTTATCTTTAAGAAATGAACTGTTAAGCATGGATTGACTTTATTCCTTTCATCCTTGTATTTTTGTGTGTATTTATATATGTATATCATGTATTCTCCTTGTATTTTTGTGTGTATTTATATATGTATATCATGTACTCTCCTTGTATGATTGTGTGTATCTATATATGTATATCATGTACTCTCCTTTTGTGTGGGCCGGAGGCCTTAAATACAATAAACACTTTGACTTTTACTTTGACTAACAGGATAGGGACGTCTGACACGTGTCATCGTATCCCAGCTGCCTATACGTTGGTCGATGCTAATGAAGTCAATCAGTGGATTGTCTGGTCTATTTTCGATTATATGCAGACCGGCTTCACATAGCTGCAATATTGCTGAACTCACTGAAGTAAACAACAAACAAACATTAAAGGGCGACTTAAGGGCGATAATTTTCATTCCTTGTACATCAAAATCCATATAATACAAATACTTTAAACAATATCGTGTGGATGATGGAATTCGATATGTTTTCAAAAAGGAGATTCGTTATAAATACGATTTGTTTTTCATTTCATTCTTTGTCGTATCTGACGCACAAAAATAACTCTCTCGATATTGATATGATTCAAGTCCACACAAACCGTCCTTGTCTTCACCCAAGGCCGTCATCAACATGTGCGAGGAGACAATTACACAAATACAACATTCCAATTTGCATATGACGGCGGATGTCTAATTAATCATCAATGTCGACCTTTCCTCCTATCTCAGAGAGCCTTATCCATCATCCGGGTGAGCACTCTCTTTCATCAAAGCCCTACGTTTCAAAGTTAGCACTTTGTTGCTGTGGACTAATGATTTATTAGTCGTTTCTTTGCCATTGATTCCTTCAGAATCAGCCAATAAAGCTAGATTTAGATTATCTTTACGTTTCCGTTATTCGTCGGCTAGAATTCAAAGGAGTATCGAATACTTCCTGCCTTGATGTCACGTTGACAGTATTCAACTGCTCTTTTTCTGGAACATTAAGACGCAAAGCTATTCAAGATGTTTACAACCTTTTTACAAACCCGCTTGTTGTGGGTTCGAATCTCAGTTTCAGTGAGACGAATGTTAAATTTCTTAGGTTTTGTCGCTTATATTTTTACATTGATCTGACGGAAATAGTAACTGTTGATTATAGTCTTGCTGTATATGTGTGAGGGATGGTCCACCCCACGAGTGACCTGCCCAACCTAGGGTCGGTGGGGTAGCCCAGTGGTTAAAGCGTTCGCTCGTCACACCGAAGTCCCGAGTTCGATTAGCCACATGGATTGAATGTGTGACACAATCTAGCAGGCTCTTTCTACATGCAGAAGAGTGTCTTATTTCTCTTGCTGAAACGATGCTTGATCAGGGTTACTTCTTTCAAAGCCTAAAGCTTTTTAAACAGTTTTAGACGGGTATATGTGTGATGAATCAGTGACGAAAATTGTGTCACATGCAATTCTTATATTTGCAGATGAATTATTGACTTGCCTTTGCATGTGTTTGGTAACTGAACCCTCAATCTGCGACCAGCGACCTGGGTTTGAGTTCCAAATTGGTCCTGAATGTGTGTCTGTGTTTGGAACAACCCACGAATGTTCGTGGATTTCATGACAGTTTGGAGCTGCATCACATCGGAATGTCATCGCACTACAAGGTGATACGAAGAAACGTAAATGAAACTCACTCCACACACTCACACACACAGTCACCGACTCACACACACTCACTCACTCGCCCATTCACTCACTCACTCGCCCATTCCCACTCACCCACTCACAAACTCACTCACTACAGAAATCCAACACAGTCCATTGAATCCCAATTAACCAATCTTACACAAGCAAGCAATATGTAATCAATCTGATAAATTTTGTTTAATTTTCCAAGAAAACGCAACAAAATTAACATAATTTTACGCACATTCTCTGTGAAAGCAATTTTAAGTAAATAATGCAAAGTCTATTTTCAAATGACATTTCCTAAAATGAAGACAGTAATTCAATGTATATGTGTTTATCTATTTTCACAGAAGTTGAGTATATCATCTATCTGATGTAAAATTAGATCTTCTATCGATTGTCAGTAAACGTAATTAATTTCTGTTGTTTCAGCCCCGAAACTGGACAATGTTCCGGAAGCTCCTTTGTCTGTTCTTACTTGTTTGATGACATTCATATTTGAAGAAAAAGCACTAACTGTCCTGTAAATACCCAAATCCTGAGTAATCGGACTGATTCCATGCTTTCTGGATTATTGAATATCTACCGCAGCTAAAGTACGCTTGATGTTGTACTGCGTGGCACTTTAACATCTGTCATCAAATCTGTGTACACAGTTAATGGCCAGTGAGAATACTTCAATAAAGAGGGCTCATCCAAACCCTTCTAACACAGATACCTCAGCCTCACAGTGATCTCTCCCTCAGCTCGGGAAGCAGGCCATTAACGATGTGGTTTATTGGCTTTATGACATTCCCCGCTCAGGTTCTAGGTCTGATTCCTGCAGCTTCATGCACTGCCTCTCTGTGTTATATCTGTTTTATTGTCCACTCTTCCTGCACAGCGTTCTGAAGGGATGGTGATTGTTAAAAACGTCGTTGAGATGGTCGCGGTGATGGTGGCGTGTGAGACTCATATGGTGGCATTGGTTCGTGTAGTTGGGTTGGATTGTGGTGGTGATGGTTAGGGTTGTGAGTGGTGGTTGTGGTATAAGGTGATACTGTAGCAGTGAGGATTATTGTTGTCAATGGTAGGGTGTGGTGTTTGGTTCTGGATTCAGCAGTGATTGATGTGGTTGTGAGTGGTGGTCGTGGTGATTGTGGTGATTGTGGGTTGTGGGTGAGTGGTGGTCGTGGTGATTGTGGGTGAGTGGTGGTCGTGGAGTGGTGTAAGTGGTGGTCGTGGTGATTGTTTGTGAGTGGTGGTCGTGATTGTGGTGAGTGGTGGTCGTGGTGGTGATTGTGGTCGTGGTGATTGTGGTTGTGGTGATAGAGGTGTGGTTGTGTCGTGGTGTGGTGGTCGTGGTGGTGGTGGTGGTGGTGAGTGGTGGTCGTGGTGAGTGGTGGTTGTGGTTGTGAGTGGTGGTGGTGATTGTGGTGGTGGTGGTCGTGGTGATTGTGGTTGTGAGTGGTGGTCGTGGTGATTGTGGTTGTGAGTGGTGGTCGTGGTGATTGTGGTTGTGAGTGGTGGTCGTGGTGATTGTGGTTGTGAGTGGTGGTCGTGGTGATTGTGGTTAGTGGTGGTCGTGGTGAGTGGTTGTCGTGGTGATTGTGGTTGTGGGTGGTGGTCGTGTTGTCTACTTGAAGAGAGCGGTGATGGGGGGTGAAGTTGTAGCGGTGATGGTGGGCGGTGTTTAAATGGAAGCGGTGATGGGAAGTGTTGTCTACTTGAAGAGAGCGGTGATGGGGGGTGAAGTTGTAGCGGTGATGGTGGGCGGTGTTTAAATGGAAGCGGTGATGGGAAGTGTTGTCTACTTGAAGGTGATGGGGATGAAGTTGTAGCTAGTGATGGTGGGCGGTGTTTAAATGGAAGCGGTGATGGGAAGTGTTGTCTACTTGAAGAGAGCAGTGATGGGGGATGAAGTTGTAGCGGTGATGGTGGGCGGTGTTTAGATGGAAGCGGTGATGGGAAGTGTTGTCTACTTGAAGAGAGCAGTGATGGGGATGAAGTTGTAGCGGTGATGGTGGGCGGTGTTTAAATGGAAGCGGTGATGGGAAGTGTTGTTCACTTGAAGAGAGCGGTGATGGGGATGAAGTTGTAGCGGTGATGGTGTGCGGTGTTTAGATGGAAGCGGTGATGGGAAGTGTTGTCTACTTGAAGAGCGGTGATGGGGGTGAAGTTGTAGCGGTGATGGTGGGCGGTGTTTAAATGGAAGCGGTGATGGGAAGTGTTGTCTACTTGAAGAGAGCGGTGATGGGGGTGAAGTTGTAGCGGTGATGGTGGGCGGTGTTTAAATGGAAGCGGTGATGGGAAGTGTTGTCTACTTGAAGAGCGGTGATGGGGAAGCGGTGATGGGAAGTTGTCTACTTAGCGGTGATGGTGATGGTGGGCGGTGTTTAAATGGAAGCGGTGATGGGAAGTGTTGTCTACTTGAAGAGCGGTGATGGGGATGAAGTTGTAGCGGTGATGGTGGGCGGTGTTTAAATGGAAGCGGTGATGGGAAGTGTTGTCTACTTGAAGAGAGCGGTGATGGGGGATGAAGTTGTAGCGGTGATGGTGGGCGGTGTTTAGATGGAAGCGGTGATGGGAAGTGTTGTCTACTTGAAGAGAGCGGTGATGGGGATGAAGTTGTAGCGGTGATGGTGGGCAGTGTTTAAATGGAAGCGGTGATGGGAAGTGTTGTCTACTTGAGAGAGCGGTGATGGGGATGAAGTTGTAGCGGTGATGGTGGGCGGTGTTTAGATGGAAGCGGTGATGGGAAGTGTTGTCTACTTGAAGAGAGCGGTGATGGGCATGAAGTTGTAGCGGATGATGGTGGGCGGTGTTTAGATGGAAGCGGTGATGGGAAGTGTTGTCTACTTGAAGAGAGCGGTGATGGGGGATGAAGTTGTAGCGGTGATGGTGGGCGGTGTTTAGATGGAAGCGGTGATGGGAAGTGTTGTCTACTTGAAGAGAGCGGTGATGGGGATGAAGTTGTAGCGGTGATGGTGGGCGGTGTTTAGATGGAAGCGGTGATGGGAAGTGTTGTCTACTTGAAGAGAGCGGTGACGGGGGATGAAGTTGTAGCGGTGATGGTGGGCGGTGTTTAGATGGAAGCGGTGATGGGAAGTGTTGTCTACTTGAAGAGAGCGGTGACGGGGGATGAAGTTGTAGCGATGAGGGTGTGCGGTGTTTAGATGGAAGCGGTGATGATGGTGGTGGCTGGGTGAAATAGTAACGGTGGTTCTCCTCGGGGTACACAAGGGACTGGGGTGTGGTTGTGGTCAATATTGTAGCTGTGACGGTGGTTGAGGGTGTTGTGGTCAATATGGTTGTTCCTGAGGTAGAGGTGGATATATTTGAGGTCATTTACCTTTGCAGACCCGTGAAGATCCGGGTTAGAATTGGTCTTCAGCAGCCCGTGCTTGTCGCAAGAGGCGACTAACGGGATCGGGTGATCAGGCTCGATGACTTGGTTGCCGTATGTCATCTTATTCCAGTTATGTAGATCAATGCTCATGATGCTGATCACTGGATTGTCTGGTCCAGACTGGATTATTTACAGACCGCCGCCATATAGCTGGAATATTGCTGAGTGCGGCGTTAAACAACAAAGTGTGTTTGTGTTGGTTGTAGCAGATGGAGATGATGATTGAAATGTGGAGATGCTCAAAGTTTAGCTGTAAACAGGACAAAGGAAACTTCGATAGAAAAGTTACATTATTTATGTTACCCTTTAGATTTCAAATGTCAACATATGTTTCATTAACGCAAACCCCTACACACATCGATATTTTCATTACCTGTCAGATACTTGTACATCTTGATAGGCTTAATGGTGCATTCAGGCAGTGGTTGATGTGGGAAAGAGGAGTTAGGGGCCACGGAACGGTGGAGGTATCGTACAATAGGTACATCGGGACATGGGCGATAGGTAATGGGTGAAATAGCAATCGGTCACGGAACATTATGTTGGGCGGCACGGTGAAGAGAGATTGTGGGATGACGCACTAATATAGTCGGGGGATTGGGGTTGAAAATTCTGACACTGACTTACAATATCATTAAGTACTGGTTTGCCGAAGGAGATCAGAACAAGGAAAATTGTATATCGATCATTGTTATTGGATTAGACTAGAAGCAATTTTACCATGCACTTATTAACGTGACAGACCTGGGGTGCAACTCTAAGGCAGTTCACATCTGGTTCAAGAGGGACTGAGACCAAAGAACCAAACATACATAAGTAGTACTTGTTACAGAAGAGAAGTTTTCTAATAGCAGTTGGCATTTAAGGACTACACTACCTATCAAAATTCCTTCCCCTGTATCGAGAAATAGTTTTGCGATACGATAAGTTGCGCGAAACTGATTCGAAATGTGTACGGTCTAGGTCGTAGGTTTAACATGTCGCTGGTTGTGTACAGTTATATCCCTTTCCGCTAAAGGATCCGCAACTTATGGGTTCGAATCTACAATTCTGTCTCAATGATCATGGTGTATAAGTATATATATACATACATGAACCTGTGATCTGAACCACAGTAACAAATGACACCTTGAGTCATTTTGATTTGAACTGGTATAATTTAACTAAATCCACTCACTCACTCAGCCACTCCATTTAGCATTCATAAAACAATACTCAACACGAACGTACTAACAGCTGAACATAGCAACATTTGAACCACAATTGAAATGAACCTTTTGCTAACCCAATTCAGCAGGAAGTGGAGCAAGGGTATTGATTAAGAACCTCGTTTACACTGTAATTATCACATTGACGACCATTAATTGACCCTGCGGAAGGACCTGTGTACATGTGAAGCTATTCACAAGTAGCGATCATTCAAACACACCATAACCCTTTGAAACCCTCTCACATACAGAGACACGCACGCACAAACGCACACACTCATATCGTGATGTAAGTTCAATACTATTGTTGGCCGCGTTGTAAATCCCGATTTCACTTTATTAAGTGTCTCGTCCGCCTTTCAGTGAGTGACTTACTGACTGTTTCACTAACTTACTGACAAAGTATATGACTTACTCACAAACGAGTAACCATGCTTGTCGCAAGAGGCGACAAACGGGATCGGGTGGTCAGACTTGGTTGACACATGTCATCGCATCCCAATTGCGTAGATCGATGCTCATGCTGTTAAGTTGATCACTGGACTGTGTGGTCCAGACTCGATTATTTACAGACCGCCTCCATATAACTGGAATATTGCTGAGTGTGGCGTTAAATTAAACTCACTCACTCACTCACTCACTCACTACTCACAAACGTACAATGTATTGACTCACTCACTGAGTCAATCTTAAAAAATGTCACACTGTATTTTTCATTAAGCCGATCTTAGCCTGTCTCCACAAAACAGGAGGGAGAATTTAACAATTGTTACTGTAAGTACTCTCACGTTGAACTAATTTACCAAATTTTAAACATTTGTTTGGGTTTTGATGACTACCCCTGACTCAAAATAGCAACATAATATCTTGTACCTTGTGTGATAAATATCTTATCATTAATGCAATGAAGACACCAGATGATGGAACATAGCTATTCAGATTGACGTCATTAACAATGATTTGTTTTGTTCTCCTGAGTGCTGTCATCCCATACTATTACACGTATAGTATTCCCAGAAATTAGTGAGAAAGTTGTTTCGGCAAATACCTAATACGTGAATAAAAGCTATATAAGCTCTACTTAAATGAATATGTTGAGATATGATTGTCTTCCAGTCTAAGTGTCTTTCAGTACGTTGTGAGACCTCCTTGCCCTGCAATACACGACTGAATGCGTCTAGGTACACTACCGATCAAAGTTTGTAGGAAATCGTGTGACAGGGTATCCCAATATTCGACCACTTCTTTCTTCATATTATCAAAATTTCGAAGTCCTTTTTGGTTTATTCTGTCCTTCATTGGAACTTGTTCCTTCCGTTGGAAGGATGTAACCATTTAAGATGTCAACATATCGTTCCTTCGTCAAATATCCAGTGAAAATACACAACGGCGTCACTCCACGTGATGATATCCCACCCCAGATGTGAAATTTCGGGCTATGTTTTGGGCGTTGGTAGCTTTTGTCAAATTTTTACACAGTTCGGAAAAAGCAGAACTTTCATCAGAAAAGAAAACATTATCCTAATCTTGATTTTCATGAGCCCTTCACCAGGTTCAACGTCTTTCTTTTTATGCATCTTTCATCAATGGTGAGGGAATTCCGCCCGCTTTTCACGCAGTTAAGTCTTGGGAGAGTTGCCTCCAATACTGAGTACCTTACTACATAATGTAACACCTTTTACAAAATTCTAATATCAGTATTAGGAAACAAAGGTTTTCTCAATAATTTCTTTGAAAACTGTACGACGCAAACTGACAAGGTCTAAATTGAACCATGTGCTTCTGCATCATTCGAAGCAAAGTTACTTCTTCCTTCAGTATAAATGCTCACGATGCATCAATGACCATACAATGAAAATATCACACTTTATTCTCGTTAAGGATTTCCACGAGGCGCTGTGGTTGTTACTTTATGTGATAGTCTAGTACATAGAAACACAGATACAAGTTCGAGTCCCTGTAAATTTCCTGAGACAATTCTCATTGTCTCACTAAATCTATACTACCCAAAGTTTGACAGGGATATGTTTTCATTATTTTCTTTATTCATAACCCACAACATGCTTGTCCCTGTAATATTCATGGCACAATTCTCATTGTCTCACTAAATCTATACTACCCAACGTTTGACAGGGATATTTCATTATTTTCTTTATTCATAACCCACAACAGGCTTGTCCCTGTAATATTCATGGCACAATTCTCATTGTCTCACTAAATCTATACTACCCAACGTTTGACAGGGATATTTCATTATTTTCTTTATTCATAACCCACAACAGGCTTGTCCCTGTAATATTCATGGCACAATTCTCATTGTCTCACTAAATCTATACTACCCAACGTTTGATTGGGCTTGTCCCTGGGATATTTCATTATTTTCTTTATTCATAACCCACAACAGGCTTGTCCCTGTAATATTCATGGCACAATTCTCATTGTCTCACTAAATCTATACTACCCAACGTTTGACAGGGATATTTCATTATTTTCTTTATTCATAACCCACAACAGGCTTGTCCCTGTAATATTCATGGCACAATTCTCATTGTCTCACTAAATCTATACTACCCAACGTTTGACAGGGATATTTCATTATTTTCTTTATTCATAACCCACAACAGGCTTGTCCCTGTAATATTCATGGCACAATTCTCATTGTCTCACTAAATCTATACTACCCAACGTTTGACAGGGATATTTCATTATTTTCTTTATTCATAACCCACAACAGGCTTGTCCCTGTAATATTCATGGCACAATTCTCATTGTCTCACTAAATCTATACTACCCAACGTTTGACAGGGATATTTCATTATTTTCTTTATTCATAACCCACAACAGGCTTGTCCCTGTAATATTCATGGCACAATTCTCATTGTCTCACTAAATCTATACTACCCAACGTTTGACAGGGATATTTCATTATTTTCTTTATTCATAACCCACAACAGGCTTGTCCCTGTAATATTCATGGCACAATTATCATTGTCTCACTAAATCTATACTACCCAAAGTTTGACAGGGATATGTTTTCATTATTTTCTTTATTCATAACCCACAACATGTTTGTCCCTGTAATATTCATGGCACAATTCTTATTGTCTCTCATTAAATCTATACTACCCAACTTTTGATAGGGATATGTTTTTATTATTTTCTTTATTCAATGTGCCATAACATGTAGCTATTGATTTTTTATTTACATCTAAGTTCCTTTATGAAGACTTAACTATGTTATTTTAGACAGTGGTCAAACTATTCGCCTGTAAATTGCGATTTCCGGTACCATCGTTTTGATCCATGCTGCAATACTTCCAGTAAATCTCATACAATCTCCTCAAACAGTACATTACATCGGACAGAATATATGGTTCTAGTTCACCTATCGCCACCTAGTGCCGACCACTCGGCATCGAAAATCAAACTGCATCTGATCGCTGAGATCGATACACGAAGCAATCAAAGATCGGTCTGCTATTGACACCGTGCGGAATGTAACGCCAGCTATTGTGTGCTACCTCGTGTAGTGTTCCTGTAATAATTTCCCCATCCGGCTGGCCGATCAAGTACAACTTCCTGGACATGTACCGTTGTACGTGCATTTCATAACACGTGGGACTCAAGGCATATTTGATAACGGTTAATCAGAGGTTCACTGTTACACATGAATAGTGTATATGTACGTACATTGATGTGGAGAATTTAATCACCGATTAATGGGAAGGGATGGATGAAGTTATTTCATGTCTGATAATACGGGTTTTGTGAGATAAATTGATATTGAGGAATAGATTGTAGCGGTTTGCGTCATATGCGAAACTGTTGCTATTAGTTGCTCTTTCGATGTGTACTTTTCAAACGCTTTGAACCGGTCATCAAATCAATGACTTCTTTTGTCGACGTTGTGGCTGTCACAGCTGATGGTAGTGGCACAAGTCATGACAGGTAATGTTACCATGGCTACTGTTGACACTATGACCAATGCTTCTGCTGGTAACGTGGGCAAGCATACAGTTGATATTACGACTACTACTACCTTCGCGACTACAACACACCACAAAATAGTAACGGCTTCTACTATTGGTCCAAGTACCATTACCGTTCCTACCATGACCATGACTACTGCTGCTGCTGCTACTGCTACTACTTGCTACTTCTTCTATTACTACTACACTGCTGCTGCTGCTACTACTTGCTACTTCTACTACTACTACACTGCTGCTGTTGCTACTACTTGCTACTTCTACTACTACTACACTGCTGTTGCTACTACTTGCTACTTCTACTACTACTACACTGCTGCTGCTGCTACTACTTGCTACTTCTACTACTACTACACTGCTGCTGCTACTGCTACTGCTTGCTACTTCTGCTACTACTACACTGCTGCTGCTGCTGCTACTACTTGCTACTTCTACTACTACTACACTGCTGTTGCTGCTGCTACTACTTGCTACTTCTACTACTACTACACTGCTGCTGCTACTACTACTTGCTACTTCTCTACTACTACACTGCTGCTGCTGTTGCTACTGCTACTACTTGCAACTTCTACTACTACTACACTGCTGCTGCTACTGCTACTACTTGCTACTTCTACTACTACTACACTGCTGCTGCTACTACTTGCTACTTCTACTACTACTACTGCACTGCTGCTGCTACTGCTGTTACTACTACTACCACTACTACTTGCTACTACTACTACCACTCACTGCTGCTGCTGCCACTACTTGCTACTTCTACTACTACTACTGCTGCTGCTGCACTGCCACTACTCACTGCTACTCTACTCACTACTACACTGCTGCTGTTGCTGCTTTGCTTGCTTCTACTACTACTACACTACTACTACTACACTGCTGCTGCTACTACTACTACTTGCTACTTCTACTACTACTACACTGCTGCTGCTACTACTACTACTTGCTACTTCTACTACTACCACACTGCTGCTGCTGTTACTACTACTTGTTACTTCTACTACTACTACTACACTGCTGCTACTACTTGCTACTTCTACTACTACTACACTGCTGCTGCTACTACTACTACTTGCTACTTCTACTACTACACTGCTGCTGCTGTTACTACTACTACTACTTGCTACTTCTACTACTACTACACTGCTGCTGCTACTACTTGCTACTTCTACTACTACTACTCTGCTGCTGCTACTGCTGCCACTTACTACTTCCTACTCACTACCACACTGCTGCTACTGCTACTTGCTACTTCTACTACTACACTGCTGCTGCTACTGCTACTACTTGTTACTTCTACTACTACTACTACACTGCTGCTGCTACTACTTGCTACTTCTACTACTACCACACTGCTGCTGCTACTGCTACTACTTGTTACTTACTACTACTACTACTACCACACTGCTGCTCACTGCTACTACTTGCATTTACTTCTACTACTACACTGCTGCTGCTACTGCTACTACTTGCCACTTCTACTACTACCACACTGCTGCTGCTGTTGCCTGCTACTACTACTTACTTCTACTCTACTACTCACACTGCTGCTGCTACTACTACTACTTGCTACTTCTACTACTACACTGCTGCTGCTGCTACTACTACTACTTGCTACTTCTACTACTACTACACTGCTGCTGCTACTACTTGCTACTTCTACTACTACACTGCTACTGCTGTTGCTACTGCTACTACTTGCAACTTCTACTACTACTTCACTGCTGCTGCTACTACTTGCAACTTCTACTACTACTACACTGCTGCTGCTACTGCTACTACTTGCTACTTCTACTACTACTACACTGCTGCTACTACTTGCTACTTCTACTACTACACTGCTGCTGCTACTGCTACTACTTGTTACTTCTACTACTACTACTACACTGCTGCTGCTACTTCACTTGCTACTTCTACTACTACACTGCTGCTGCTGTTGCTACTACTACTACTTGCTACTTCTACTACTACTACACTGCTGCTGCTGTTGCTTCCACTATGACAACACAAATGCTACCGCTACACTACCACTGCAACTACTACTACTACTGCTACTACTACTACTATTGCTACTATTGCTGCTGATACTACTACTACTACTACTACTACTACTACTACTACCACTGCAACTACTACTACTAGTGCTACTACTATTGCTACTACTACTACTTGCTACTACTATTACTACAACTACTACTATTGCTGCTGTTACTACTACTACTACTACTACTACTACTACACCAATGCTACCACTACACTGTTAATGCAGCTACTACTATTTCTGCTACTACTATTACTACTACTACTACTACTACTAATAATAATAATAATAAAGATGCTTTCAAACTTCTTTGGAATAGGCCCATATACAGCCTGTGAAGAATTCCAGCCAACAGACCTGATCTTGTCCTGTTTGATAAAGCTAATGAATTTATTTATATCATTGAATTTTCTGTCCCTTTTGACAACAACGTGATTGGCAAGACTCGGGAAAAGCATGATAAATATGCGGACCTCGCCTTTGAAATGTCACGCTTGCATCCCAAGTACACTGTCGTCAGGCTCCCCATTGTCCTCGGTGCCCTTGGTTTGGTACCTCCTGATCTCTTGGTGCAGATCAGGAGAGTGCCCGGGTTCTCCATCGGGAGCACAGCCCTTCTGACACTCTGGGTAATGCAGAAGGCTGCAGTGTTTGGAAGTCTACATATTCTCCGGAAAGTTCTTGGTGGGTTCGACTAGGCAGTGTTTAAGGGAAGAAGTCCCATTAGCTGTCTGGGATGCGTGTAGAGAGGGCAAAGGCCCTGAGCTGATTTCCATTTCCGTTACAGCTACGTGTTCCATATCAATACACAAAACGCCAAAAGAAACGTTACCCTCCTACCTTTATGAATTACTGAAAACTATCAAAGATATGTTTGAAGGTATTAGTTGACAAGAAAGCTTAACAACACCGCTTTATGCAAATCACGAACAAGAATTCACAAGTGCATTCATATTTAGGTGAAAAGCATCTTTTTCAGAAAAGTTAAATTGTCCTAAATTCGCCAAATCCGAAATTAACCAATAACAGTGATTTTGATGTCCCAAAAAAAGGTTGAAATAAAACACTGTGATAGGTGAAAAGCATCTTTTTCAGAAAAGTTAAATTGTCCTAAATTCGCCAAATCCGAAATTAACCAATAACAGTGATTTTGATGTCCCCAAAAAAGGTTGAAATAAAACACTGTGATAGGTGAAAAGCATCTTTTTCAGAAAAGTTAAATTGTCCTAAATTCGCCAAATCCGAAATTAACCAATAACAGTGATTTTGATGTCCCAAAAGAAAGGTTGAAATAAAATTCTGCTTTGGGACGATGATAAACCATTTTAAACTGTTAAAACAACAAACAACTGTTGTAGAGTGTGAAAATTGTAAAGTAATAATTCCTATGATTTCAGTCTTTTCTGCTGATTTGCATTAGTGAAAACAAATAAAACGTGTCTTTGATATTGTGAAAAAAGGTATAGGAACATCTAAAAGTATCTTTGTTAACATTTGTGCTTGCATAGTAACATTTTTCCATTTTCTGTTTACACATAGCAATATCAATCGCCAAAACGCAGCAATATTCAAGCAGTATTTGCATCCATTTCACAATTAGAATGATTCTATAGGGTATGACGAGAGCCTAGAATGCATGATATGATACACAAGTACGAGAAATATGCCACGATTAACAGATGAAGAGAGAGAAATAGCCATTAGGATGGTGCAGATGGGGTCGACATACAATGTTGTTGTCAACGCCCTCGGATGCCACCGTATTACGGTTATAAGACTTTTTCAGGGCTTCAGACAGACTGGGATCACGGTAAACAGACCAAGAAGTGGACGTCCACGCATCACAACGACAGCTAAAGATAGGTACCTCCGTCGTTAAGGAAGGAGGGTAACGTTTTTTTGGCGTTTTGTGTATACTAATATATGGATGAACTAATGCAACCACATTAAGGTATTCCATTAATACTGCACTGTTACCGTTCTCTAGTAGCACTACAACTACTACAACCACCACAATTATCACAATTATCACCACTATATCTCCAATTACTACAACAACATCATTACCACAATCTCCAGTTACTATTTTCGCCTCAACTAGTACAATTACTACTTCAAAACAACCCTACTACCGCCACTTCACCGCTATAAGCGTGTCGAGGGTGCGCCACCTGTGAATGACCCAGGCACCTAGTGCCCCTGTAAGAAGATCGTTGTCAGTGTTGAGACTACACGAGGATTTCAGGACGTTGCTGCAAGAGGTCCCTGACCAGCCATTCCGGCGTTCACTTACAATCTAGCAGACTGAAGGATCAGGGGGTTATGGTGTGTTTGAATGAACGCTACTTGTGAATAACTACACATGTATACAGATCCTTCCTCAGGGTCAATTAATGGTTGTTAATGTGATTAATTACAGTGTAAACGAGATTCTTAATCAATACCCTTGTTCCACTTCCTGCTGAATTGGGTTAGCATAAGGTTTATTTCAATTGTGGTTCAAATGTTGCTATGTTCAGCTGTTAGTACCTTCGTGTTGAGTATTGTTTTATGAATGCTAAATGGAGTGGCTGAGCGGATTTAGTTAAATTATACCAGTTCAGATCAAACTGACTCAAGGTGTCATTTGTTATTGTTCTTCAGATCACAGGTTCATGTATGTATATATATACTTATACACAGTGATCATAATTTAAACAGAATTGTAGATTCGAACCCATAAGTTGCGGATCTTTTAGCGGAAAAGGGATATAACTCTGCAGAACCAGCGACATGTTGAACTTACGACTTAGACCGTACACATTTCGAATCAGTTTCCCGCAACTTATCGTATCGCAAAACTATTTCTCGACACGTGGAAAGGAATTTTGATAGGTAGTGTAGTCCTTAAATGCCAACTTCTATTAGAAAACTTCTCTTCTGTAACAAGTACTAGCTATGTATGTTTGGTTCTTTGGTCTCAATCACTCTTGAACCAGATGTGAACTGCCTTAGAGTTGCACCCCCCAGGTCTATCACGCTAATAAGTGCCTGGTAAAATTGCTTCTGGTCTAATCCAATAATAATGATCGATATACAATTTTCCTTGTTCTGTTCTCCTTTGGCAAACCAGTACTTAATGATATTGTAAGTCAGTGTCAGAATCTCCAACCCCAATCCCCCGACTATCGCAGTGCGCCATCCCTCAATCTCTTTTCACCATGCCGCCCAACACAATGTTCCTTCAGCTATTGCTAATTAACCATTGTCTATCGCCCATGTCCCGATGAACCTACTGTACGATACCTCCACTGTTCCGTGGTCCCTAACTCCCCTTTCCACCATCAACCCCCTTCCTGAATGTACCATCAAGTCTCTCAAGATGTACAAGTCAAGTATCTGACAGGTAATGAAAATATCGATGTGTGTAGGGGTTCGGGTTAATGAAACATATGTTGGCATTTGAAATCTAAAGGGTAACATAAATAATGTAACTTTTCTAACGAAGTTTCCTTTGTCCTGTTTACATCTAAACCTTGAGCATCTTTATATTTCATTATCATCTCCATCTGCTACAACCAACATGATCTCCACTGCAAGCGTAAATAGTTGGTTGGTTTGTTGTTTAACGCCGCACTCAGCAATATTCCGGCTATATGGCGGCGGTCTGTAAATAATCTAGTCTGGACCAGACAATCCAGTGATCAACATCATGAGCATCGATCTACACAACTGGGATAAGATGACATGTGTCAACCAAGTCATCGAGCCTGACCACCCGATCCCGTTAGTCGCCTCTTGCGACAAGCATGAGTTACTCGTTTGTGAGTAAGTCAAATACCTTGTCAGTAAGTTAGTGAAACAGTCAGTGAGTCACTCACTGGAAGGCGGACGAGACACTCAATGAAGTGTTTCAGGATTTACAACGCGTCCAACAAAAGTATTGTGTGTGTCTATTTGTAAAGTACGGAGAGTTCTACAGTTTTTCATGCCGCCCCAAGACATTGATACCACAGTCCACTAACTCTTGTGATATGACGCGTCTGCTGGGAACATAACCTTCCCCCGGTCCACCGAGGCCGACAGACCCTGAATGCATATATGTATGAGCTCAGTGAATCATGGAGAAAGAACGATCACTTTGAGCCTTCCTCCCACGACATGATATTGATATGATAGTGTCCAATCAGCGTAAAACCAAAGCTATTTCATTTACTCACATCGGTTATTCTCAGTAAATTTGACAACGCCTCCGTTTCAAATTGCTTGATCAGTATTCTGCAGATTTGTGAGTCATTAATGAAGTATACGGCTTTATGGATAACAACTTCTTGTTGATTGCAGTGAGTGACGTTGTGGATCCTCACACCGTCATATGCTCACAGTGTAGACAACGGTGTAAGGATCTACACCGAAACGTTTCTCTAGTCGTATGCTTCATTATTGACTCTATGTCAATGTTGTGTCTTGTAATGGCTGTACAAATGTGTGGACCCGTCAATGTCAGGGTTAGAATTGATCTTCAGTAACCCATGCTTGTTGTAAGAGGCGACTAACGGGGTCGGGTGGTCAGGCTCGCTGACTGGGTTGACACATGCCATCGTATCCCTATTGCGTAGATTGATGCTCATGCGGTTGATCCCTATCTGGTCCAGACTTGATTATTTACAGACCGCCGCCATATAGCTGGAATATTGCTGAGTGCGGCGTTAAATAACAAACTTAACGCACTCACTCACAAATTTGTGGATTGGGAGCTGTTGTTACAATATAACAGTGTGATTCATCACTTAATGGCATCTGAATATTTTGACATTTTCTTCCTGACATATGACTTGAATTTACTTGAGGTTCGTTTTAACGAAAATGCTGATCAAGCAAGTTTAGCTCAACTCACTCACTCAAGAATCCGACTAAGCAAATGAATGATACCAAAGCAGATCTGCAGTAAACACTGTCATGTATTTCGCAGTGTACAACAGACTCGGACCAGAGACGGGCCATTTTGTTGACGTCCGCTTATAACACCACTGTCGACAGACATAGCCGTCTGGTTTACTCTTATAATTGTAGATTGCAACTTTGACAGCTCGCAGCATCCCAATTAGTGAAAGGACTGTGAGCAATTAATTAGGACAGGACATCATCCAACACCAACGTCCAGCTGCATCTCATATTGCGCGCATGGTCAAGATAACATCTGAGGGTTTTTTATTGATTTAAACATAATTTATTTAGAAGAATATGGATTGAGCACAAGGTTTCACGACTTAGGTAACGCTCTCCCGAAAAGAAATACTTTAACATGATTTGCTTTATATACTATCATAATAACCAAAATGTGACAGGACAGTGTATATGCAAAGAGAATGAGTATGTAACATTACAATTTGGAATGTATACAAGGACGGAAATGTATTAAAGCAAAAATAAACAGAGATGTATGGCAGGAAACATTGAGTGAGTGAGTGAGTGAGTGAGTGGGTGAGTTGATGGGTGGGTGGATGAGTGAGTGAGTGATTTGGGTTTTATGCCGCTTTTAGCAATATCCCAGCAATATCACGGCGGGGAACACCAGGCATGGGCTTCACACATAGTACCCATGTGGGAAATCGAACCCGAGTCTTCGGCGTTCGACGCTTTTACCACTGGGCTACTCAACCTCCCCAGCTGGAAACAGTTTCACATTTATTTAAGTCTTTGGGTCTGATTAATATATGGGCAGTGTGAAACAACTGTACATTTTCGCTGAAGTGAATGTATTTCTTTAGAATCAAATATGACTCTCAAGTTTGAAGTGGCTTGTTTCTGAGTAAACAGTACCGCTTCTGTTTTGCCTAGTTGTAGCCCACCTTAAATAATCAAAATTTCGGTTCAAAGTGGTTTATATAATATGATTCTCAGTGGAGGAAGTAATAAAGATAAATGTCATCTGCAAACAATCTTCCGTCAAGACGATCCGCAATACCATTTACATATGTAATAAATAGAAAAGGCCAAAGGACCGAGCCTTGAGGCACACCAGCCGTCAAATATTGAGGAAAGGACAATGCCTCATTTAATGTTACATTTTGATGTCTCTGGGATAAATAGTTTTTTTAGCCACTTTAATAAGTTACCTTGTATACCATATATTTGTAGTTCCAGAACAGTCCTGCTTGCCATACACGATCAAAAGCCTTTGACACATCACAGAATATCATGAAATAATCCTCTCGTTTATCTAAAGCATAGCAAACATTATGATAGTGTCCAATCCGCTTATGAACTGTAGAATGTCCGCGCTTGAAGCCTGACTGATGTTTAAACAATAGCTTATTTTCAAGAAAATAATCAGACATACACTGAAGAACCACCCTTTCAAATATCCTGCCAACACGACTAATTAGCGATATTGGACGGAGGCGACACGCAAGTATTCTGTTTCCTTGTGAAGCGGCATGAGAATTGCCTCTTTTCACATGGAGGGATAGAGACCAGTTGACAGTGATTTCTTAAACAATGGTTTTATGACTGAATCTCCAATATTTGTCAGTAACTTGTGGCTTATTCTGTCTGTCCCACACGCCTTGTTGACACGGAGATCTTATTTGCATCAGATATATCTGTTTCCGTCATTGTATTTTAGAGACTAGTGAGTGAGTTTGGTTTTGCGCCGCTTTTAGCAATATTACAGCAATACCACTGCTGGGGACACCAGAAATTGGCTTCACACATTGTACCCATGTGGCTAATCGAACCCGGATCTTCGGAATGATGAGTGAACGCTTGAACCACTTGGCTACCCCACCGCCCCCGTTTAAGAGACTTGACGTTCATGATTCAAAGTAAGGTCATGTTTATAATGTATTATAAGTAGACCTATAATATTTGTTGGCTATATCAGCTTTCCCTTTGCCATAAAACAATTACGTACATTCCATGCACATGCTGTTAATCACTGGATTGTCTGGTCCAGATTCGATTATTTACAGACCGCCGCCATATCGGTGGAATATTGCTGAGTGCGGCGTTAAACAACCATCCAATCAACTTTCGACATGCCGACATTTCTTGATCCCTTTTAGTCCTCAATGCCTCTTTCCTCAAGGGGTCCCTTTTTGTTGGTTTTCTTCTACGTTCTGAATTGTACCATGGTTTATTATTGGGACGTATGGTTACTGTCTTAGTAGGTAGGTATTTCTTCATGTATTGCTCTAAGCAAAGATAAACTATATTGCACGGTTCATTGGTATTTTCAGGATTTTGTAAATTGGTTTTCCAATCAGTATTACTTATGAGCACATTGAGCTGTGTATAATCTTCTTTACCATAGGGGCGGTGGGGTAGCCTAGTGGTTAAAGCGTTGGCTCGTCACGCCGAAGACCCGGGTTCGAATCCCCACATGGGCACAATATGTGAAGCCCATTTCTGGTGTCCCCCGCCGTGATGTTGCTGGAATGTTGCTAAAAGCGGCGTAAAACAAAACTCAGTCAGTCAATCAGTCAGTCTTTACCATAACACCATACATCCACGATACTTGACAGCACGCTGGTACTGATGATAACAAAGGTGACTTTATGATCACTAATGGTCTGACTGACATTACTACAGTGTTTTCTAAAGCTGTTGCAGCTGTTGCAGGCTGCGTGAGCTTTTGTCACTCGTGTTGGTTTCGGTATTAAAATATTTAATATTATTTCTATCGAACAAATACCTTAAGACGTTTTGTTTTCCAGGTAACATGCTATCATTTGAATTGCAGAAGAAACTGCAGGTCAGATTATGTGCAGGTACCCTGTATTTGTCTTCCGTGAAGAGCACGACTCGGGTAGCCAGTTGCCAATGCTCGTTTTCCATATGTGATTTAGGTTCAGATCTGTCTTCCAGCGGTGATCCCAACTCAGGGAACAGGTGTCCAATAAGTCATGCCTATCTTCCCGTGGGAATCTCTGCTCAGAATAGGTGTCCAGAACCCCACGCGTGTTTTAGGAGCTTATGAAAATGGGCGCTATCTATTATTTGACTGTTAGAGTGTATCCTTGAGACAACGATTGTTGCTTAATGTATTTGTCATCTTGGGTCCAGATTCGATTTCGTTTTCATCGACGTGACATAACTGGAAGAATACGCAATAAACCATATTCACCTACCATTGTCCAAAGGACTCACTTTATTTAGTCGGTGTATCTGCGGTTCTTTCAACACACTGACAACTCCTTTGTAGTTATGCAATCACTGTTGACACATTCCTTTGAAATTCCCGTGCATTAAAGTACAAATGAATCTATTTGCCTGAATAATACCGCTACGCACATACAAGCTTTCTTAACATCTGCAATTTAAACAACGTAGCCCACGTTCTAGATCAATGAATGTTTTCAGGAATGCATTTAATTCTTTACAGATCTGAAAGTAAACACCTTTCAACATGCTGACGATTATCCATAGTTTTCCCCCAAGCTGTTCAACTATTCTGATTTCTTCTATCATAATGGGTGGACAGGTCTTTCAAATTAACAGAAGCTCTCGTACTTATGTGTTATGAATGAATTATATTTCAAATTATCTATGCTCCATACCAAACAAATCCCAAGGAATTGCGCAGCGAACGAAAGGTCGCCGTAACATTTATATTTGTATAAGACAAAGAAAGCATCTGATCGGCAGTGTGGTATAACAGTTGTGCCAGAAGCCCAAGTCAGTTTAGACGTCGTAAATCGCTCAGAGTAGTCTCCCTTGGGCGTGCTAGGATCCGATGGTCGAGGATTCAAATCCCGGATTAACGGCAAACTGTTCTTTGGTTTGTCAGCCCAAGAGCCATGTTCATGTTTAATACTGATGTGCTCAGCTAATATGTAGTCTGTCTCACAGTCCCTGATTATTTTCCCTTCCACCAAGCTTTTCTGTCATGAAAACTCCTAAATGAAGAAAGTCTCAAACCTCTCTGGTCTCCTTTTCAATTTAAAATGAGTTGTATTTTCCTATCAAAATTATACATTTTCAGAGACTAGGGTTAGCCAAACTAATTTACAATGACATACGTTTGACATGTATAAGTCGAGATACACATGTAGGCAAACTGAAGAGATGTTACCTTTATATAAACATATATTCCACTTTTTGTAGAGTGAGTGAGTTAGTTGGATTGAACAGTACTACAACAATAAGTACGTTGTCTGGTGGACAAACTATCCCCCGGAGACCGAAAGATCGGGGATTCGATACCCAGACACGTCATATTCAAATAGTTAAAAGGTGATACCTTATGTTACCGTGGCATGGCATTAAGGCATGGCATTCGCCCACGCAGTACAAGCTGCCACACACAAATAAGCGAACGCATGACCCTCTAAAAATGCAGTAGTCATCTTGATCGCGACGCAACATCCTTTCAACCCAACTTTCCATATTGAAACACTGTATGTGTATCAAACTCTGATCAAAGATTCAAAATAAACACTTTCTCAAAGTTATTTCCTCTCCCTTGACATTGTGAAATGTATGAAGGTAATATTTCCCTCTGGTGTTATTCCATAGGTGCCAATCAGGTTCGTCCTCCCTCGGGAAGTATCCTGACTTCCTGAGTAGAAATCTATATCCTGTACACGGAGTTATTATCTAACCTAGCACTTCCGAGTAATAATAATGCCATCTGAGATGCTTTTTGATGTTTGATTTCTATCGCAGTCGGTTGTCTAGACTACTGCTACCGACACTGACATAGTATTATATGAATGTTTTCGGGAATAGATCCTTCCACGGTATTTATGTCCAGAATTAATGATGAAGCTATCCCATAGACGGTGTGAGTGGACAGATTACTCTCTTGTATGAACGAATTAGAAAAGATCAGCAACACGAACACGGATGTATGTGCCCTTGAAATAAGTACATTGACACTAAACGACATTACTTTGACGCCAGCCTGGAACATCACATGCGTGAGAAGATATCATATGTAACTTTGCTCTCGGACGCTCTTTGGTGTTTTCTCAAATATTTATTCGACTAATTCGATTACAATTTGTTGTGTCGTCTTTGATCTTCGATAGTTATATCTTACACTGAGTCATATGATTCCAAATATAATAATAATAATAATAATAATAATAATAATAATAAGAATGATGGATCGGTCAGGTTACAAGGGGGAGGAGTTATTGAGCATCTTGTGGAAGATCAGGCCTACACCTATCTTGGAATGCAAGTTCGAGACAAGCTCCAGAATGCCCAGATTCAAGACAAACTTCGGGCCGAGTATAAATCTCGTTTAAAGAAAATCTGGAGCTCAGAGTTAAATGCTCGTAACAAGGTCAAAGCCACCAATACTTTTGCTGTGCCAGTCCTCTCCTATTCCTTTGGAGTAGTTGATTGGACAAAACAAGACATCAAGAGTCTTGACCGTCTGACCAGAAGGATCATGTCTGATAACAGAGCCCACCACCCTCGTTCCTCTCTTAACCGTTTATACATGCCAATCAATTCGGGAGGTCGGGGTTTGATTAATGTGGAGGCTCTTCATGATAGAATTTTATTGTGTACTTTTGCACATATTTATTTATCGGATGATCCTCTGGTGATGCATGTGAAGACTCATGATGAAAGCAAGGAATTCCACAGCTATTTTAAGCGTGCCAAGGTTGTTGGACAGAATCTGAAATTTGAGGTTGACTTTGTTGAAGGCAATGTACTGCTGGACGGTACAGCGATGGGAGTAGACCAGGTGAAGTCCTTTACCAAGTCTGCCCAGAGTCGGTCTTTTGTGGAGAAGCTTTCTGAGAAGCCATTGCATCGTGTGTACATGCAGTGTGTTGAACAGAATAGCAATCCCTCCGACTCCTTCGCCTGGATGAAGTCGGCTGGTCTTAAATGTGAAACTGAGGGCTTCCTTTTTGCTGCTCAGGACCAGTCACTTCCCACTCGTAATCGCCTAAATGTGATTCTTAAAGAGAATATTAACATGAAATGTCGACTTTGCAATGAATTTACAGAGACTGTCCAACACCTTGCCAGTGGATGCCCTTCCTTGGCACAAACAGCATATCTTAAACGACATGATGGCATGGCTCGCTACTTTTACTACCGTCTCCGACATGCCTGTGGCTTTGACTCCGAGGTCCATCCATGGTACGACCCTGAACATGTCCAGGGCGTCATGGAAAATGATGCTTTCAAACTTCTGTGGAATAGGCCCATATACAGCCTCAGAAGAATTCCAGCTAACAAACCTGATCTTGTCCTTTTTGATAAAGCCAATGAATTTATTTATATCATTGAATTTTCTGTCCCTTTTTGACACCAATGTGATTGGCAAGATTAAGGAAAAGCATGATAAATATGCGGACCTCGCCTTTGAAATGTCTCGCTTGCATCCCAAGTACACTGTCGTCAGGCTCCCCATTGTTCTCGGTGCCCTTGGTTTGGTACCTCCTGATCTCTTGGCGCAGATCAGGAGAGTGTCCGGGTTCTCCACCGGGAGTACAGCCCTTCTGACACTCTGGGTAATGCAGAAGGCTGCAGTGTTGGGGAGCCTTCATATTCTCCGGAAAGTTCTTGGTGGGTTCGACTAGGCAGCGTTTCCTGGGAGAAGTCCCATTCGCTGTCTGGGCTGCGTGTAGAGGGGGCAAGGGCCCTGAGCTGATGATGAGCCTTACCAGCCTGACTGTGCCAGGATCACCCGAACCCTCTCTGCTGCATACAATTTTTTAATCTGTAAATAATAATAATAATAATAAGTCCATTTATATAGCGCCCTATAATCACAAAGTGGTTGCTCATAGCGCTGACATATACGTACAACCAGAAATTATTGAGAATTTAAATTTTTCACTCATTACTCACGTATTAAATGTGAATATTAGAAGAACATAACTCCAGATTCAAAGACAGGTGAACAGTTAGTATTTTGTCAAGTCACCATGGGCAGCAATGCAGGCTTCTATGCGGCGGGGCATACTACTGATCAAAGAAGTTAGAAAGTCGTGGTCCATGCTGTCCCAATATCAGACCACCTCTTCTTTCATTTCAGCAATATTTGTCAGATTTTTCTTATTGACACTTTCCTTCATAAGTCCCCAAACATTTCTATTGGATTTAGGTCAGGGCTATAACTTGGCCAATCTAATAATGTCATATTTTGGGTCCGAAACCAGGCCTGTGAATGCTTTGAACGATGTTTTGGGTCATTGTCCTGCTGAAATTTTTTTTTTCCATAGAACACGTAAGCAGATGGAAGTAAATGTCCCTCGAGAATATCTGTGTACAGCTCACTGTTCATATTCCCTTCAAATACACAGGGGGGCGTTGCCCCTAACACAGATATGCCACCCCACACGTTAAATTTCGGACTGTACTTTGGGCGCTGAAACAAAGGTTTTTCAGTTTGTTTGGTCCAGAATTTCAGTGTATTAGGAAACAGCCACACAGAACTTTCATCTGAGAAAATCACATTGTCCCAGTTAAAATTTCTATGCTGTAAGCACCAGTTCAACCTTCGCTCTTTTTGTTCAGGTTTCATGATCGGTGAAGGAATTCCTCGACTTTTCTGCTAACCCATTGCATGCAGCTCAGTTCTAATTGTCTCCTTACAGACAGCCACAGTTCCTCTATCAATCATATCCAGCCTTAAGTTTTCTAAACTCATTCGTATGTTTTTAGAAACAAGAATACCAAGCTGCCTCCTGTCACCGACAGTCAATTTTCTGGGCCTACCTGCGCATCCCTGATGCTCAGTGCCATATCCATTTGCAATATTTTTCAAAACACGATAAACAGTGGACAAACAGTTCTACTTGAAATCACTTTAGCTGATCTGATGTCCTTGTTCTAATACCCTAAAATCAAGTTCCTCTTCTCTAAATCATCCATACTGAGGATCACTGAAAATGTCGTCTGCTAGCAAGTAAACAAAGGGGGATAACTCTTCAGAAACTAATGAAAAAGGATTAACGGAGTTGTCTCTCTTGAATGAAACCAAGCACTTGATAGCTGGTCTAGGTTGTTTATACTACAAATCCAATTAAACATATTCCTAAAATTCTCAATAATTTCTGGTCATACTATATACATATTTACAACAGGAGTTCATTTATATGTCATAGTACTTCCTGAACAGGAAAGTTTTTAAGTTAGACTGGAAGCTGGCTATCGAGGGGGATTCTTTGAGAGACACATCCAGATTGTTCAGGAGGATAGCTGACAAGTAGGAAAAACGTCGATGTCCGTATGTCTTCAGACGTGCATTTGGGACGATGAGCAGCGACTGATTGGCTGATCTAAGAATCCTATTTGGAACGTACTCTCTGACAAGACTGGAGAGACAGGATGGAGCTGCATTGTTAAGACATCTATACAAATATCTTCAATACATGTCGCTTTGACTACAGATATGCCTAAATTTGAAGCGTAAAACAACAAATAACCAAACGAATCATTTCTTGATGTTGCTCTGATGTTGCTGGGTAGGAGATTTTACACCTCTTACAACAATTAGTCGAGGAGGTTACAGCCTAAACCTACACCTTTCCATAAGAGCCTTAATAAACATATACTCTTCCTCTGAGGAGAAGGTTATGAGCCTGCTAACGAAGGATGTACAGTAAGTGCATCCGTAACATGATTTCTGTTGGAAACCAATAAGAAAACAACTACCTCAACGCATTTCATCAAAGATAGGCTCAGAACTTTTCAAACACCCCTCGTGACATCAAGCCTTCTCTGTTTCACAGTGGACTGATGGAAGGAAATGTACCTGATATGAGAGAATGAGTTTAGATCAGGTTTCATTACAAATCTGCAAGGACAAAAATATCGAAGTCAGCATTTTCTCTCTGAATTACAGTTTGCTTTCTATGTATATCAATTGTTGCAAAATACGTTTCGCTCACACACAGTCAGTACAGTAAAAGGAATTATCATGTAAAAGTTAAGCTAGCTCTACCGAGACACACTTCCAAAAGAAGAAATTGCTAACAAGGAATACCAAGAAGCAATCTACGCTGAAACTGTTGTTGTTTTCATCTTCAGATTTCATTGATTTTAGCCGAGTATGAGCTGTGTGGAGAGACAGGTTGGTGGACACGATGAAGTGCGAACACTGATAACTCGGATGAACTAATTGGCGTGATTAAGCGGGCGAGAAGGACTGTGTAGCGCGGCCTTGGGCATGTAGTGGTAGACACATTTGTTGAATGTTGAGAGTCCACAAGAGCTGTGAGGAGCCGTGGTGTGTTGCTGCTTGTAACTTTCAGCTCCAGATGAACATACGGACAGCTGTATCAGCGTGAAGGCAAGTCGGTGCGCTCCATCAGATTCATCGACTTGTAGGTTGTTCTGTGTGGTCGAATGCTTATATAAAACATACGCAGTTCGTTAGGCTCTAACGGACTTGGGGGCATCTTGGGGCACCCTGGTAGCTCTATAGACCTGTTTTCAGTTCAGACAATTCTGAACAGCTTAACTGACATGTGGACAGCAGTTAGAGTCGTTTACATACCAGAGAACATTGTATGGATGCATCATAGTACATCGGAGGGTAACAGACGAATCTGTTCGTGTGTAGGTTTAAGGCTGTTATGGACATGTGTAGATTTAAAGTTGTTACCATATCATTATGTATAGTATGCTTGAGGCATTGTCCTACTTGACTAACTGTTGTAAGAGGCGTAAAATCTCACTAACCCAACTGCATCAGAGCGTTACCAAGAATTAATTTTTCGGTGTTGGTATAATGCAGATTTTAGTCATGTCACAGCTGTTTGTTACCAATCGAGTCTGCACCAGAGCATCAACCAAGAGAGCAAGCCTTAACAATGATTCTAACCAAGATCTTAACTCATAAAACTTTGTTGTGTCATTGGTAATTATGTATACAGGAGTACCATTTGAAAACTCATACCTACGAAAAAAATGATTAAAACGCCTACAGAATTCTTTCATTTCTCCATCTGCCAAATGCTTGGAGACGTTGTCTAACATTATAGTGATTTAATTGCAACTATTAATCAGCAATTTAGGAAAATCAGTAGCCACTTAACATTTACTGAAGACATACCCCGAAACAAGACGAGGATAATGAAAAAATTGTTATTTTCATTATTGTGAGGCTCAAACTGTGAAAACTTTCTGGGCTTGTCTGCAGTGTTGGATTAACTAGCGTCTACGTCGTCTTCTGTGACCGGTTCAAATGGAGTTCCACAGGAGATAGAAATAGAGTGAAGAAACGATAGATTTATAAATACTCTTCGAAAAGAGAAACTTGACATAGGACAAATTTGAATTTTAGGAAAATATTTGACACAAACCAATCCATGCTGAATCCCAGCATGTGGGGGAATGGTTGCCGACGACAAAACGTTTGAAAAAAAACGTTTAACAAAAACGTAACGTAACGTTACACTCACGTCTGTAGTATAAGTACGTTGAAGAGGGAATCTGCCACACTCACCTAGAACCATATTGTTACAAGTATCGTTGCTAGACTTTAAGAAATATTTACGTGTTTTTATCTGGATTTGTTCAATGATATTACAATGCATGACACCCCAAATATCTGAACCGTAACAAAGAATAGGTTTAACCATAGCATCAAATATTTTGAAAAAATACGCACATGACAAATAACCTACCGTTTTTGGAATCTATAGTTAACCATAAAGGTTTTATTGGTTCAGAAGCAAGAGTAGTCTGAGCTTTAGTCCATACTAGCCTTATGAAACAACTTCCAGCCCTTGACCATAAAGAAATCACTTTTCATGCTGTCTAAGGGGCCCACTATTCCTCAAAACAAGAACTTTAGTCTTATCAATATTGACCTTCATACCAGTAAGTTGACAAAATTCTCAAGACCATGAATCTTCTTCTGAAGCTGGAAAGCAGTATCAAAGACTGAGGAAACAACATCCGCAAACATGAGAGCATATAGATTATTAACATCAGGTGTAATAAATACACCACGGCCACCAAATTGCCCCATTCTTTTAATAAGCTGATTAATAAAGATAATAAACAATTGAGGGCCGAGGATGCAACCCTGTCAAGTACTTATACTACAATCAAAATAACTTGAAAGACCATGAGATGTTCTGACACAAGCCGACAACCTACCATACATTGATACAAGAATGTTACAGAAGTTACCACCAACACCTACTTTTGCAGACTTGACAGAGGAATTTTATGATTAACTGTATCAAAGGCCTTGAAAAATCTATAAACAGACAATCAAACCTTCCTTTCTTCTTACATGAATAATTTTGATTACCGTGAGCCTCAAACTGTGAAAACTTTCTGGGCTTGTCTGCAGTGTTGGATTAACTAGCGTCTACGTCGTCTTCTGTGACCGGTTCAAATGGAGTTCCACAGGAGATAGAAATAGAGTGAAGAAACGATAGATTTATAAATACTCTTCGAAAAGAGAAACTTGACATAGGACAAATTTGAATTTTAGGAAAATATTTGACACAAACCTATCCATGCTGAATCCCAGCATGTGGGGGAATGGTTGCCGACGACAAAACGTTTGAAAAAAAAACGTTTAACAAAAACGTAACGTTACACTAACGTCTGTAGTGAATCGCTAAAACGCACCCTACATGAAATGCACGAGCATCATGAAATTGTATATCACCCTGAGCTGAAGCCTATGACTGTAGGCTTTAAAAAGCAACATCAATGGTACTCCACATGCATTGCTTTACGCCACCATAGACAACAAGAAAATGAAAAGACTGACAGAAGCTCAACGACACAATGCCATCGGCCGTTTACAAGGACGGACACCGCAGCATGATGTGGCAAGCCACTTCAGCGTGTCCAGACAGACCATCTCAAACCTATGGACCCGATACAAAAATACTGGGAGTGTTAATGACAAAGTTATCACCGCCGCCCAGGATCGCTACATCCGGTTGAGGCATTTTCGTTCAAACACCACGGCCGCTTCATCCACAACAATCCAAATCCGTGGACTGTTCCGAATCTCCGACCAGACAGTGCGCAATTGGCTATGGAAAGCCAGACTTTTTGCCAGAAGACCAGTTCAACGTCACGTCGTTCTCTACATCAACGTGATCTTTGGAGCATGACAGTGCTCGACCTCACTTTGCCCGTGTTTGACACGTCTTCCTCCAGCAAAACAATGTCCACTTGTTACCTTGGCCTTCTCGATCACCGGATTTGTCCCCATTGAACATCTATGGGATACTATTGATCGACGCTTGTGCCAGCGTAATCCGCCACCTCAAACACTACAAGAACTGCACACATCACTTCAGCACGTGTATCAAAGCATTCCCCAAGACAGCATTCGGCATCTCCTTTCTTCTATGGGTCACCGCTGTCAAGCTGTTATCGATGCTCATGGTGGTCACACCAGATACTGACATTTTACTCTGACCAAATGGTTTTACTAACCACTTTCTGAATAATCATGTTTTGGAAATTTGTAAAGTGATGACTTTACTGTAACTGAGCAATGATATCATGTTTGAATCAGTTATATGCACTCAGTAAGTAAACACCCAAAACAGCATGTCAAGTTTCTTTTTGGAGTGTATACTTCGTCTTACGTTAAGTAAACTGGCATTTCTTTAAGAGATATTTCAGGATCTGCTCACGTGTGGCTTGACCCGAGCAGACATCAGTAGTATTCACGTGATAGTCCCCAGTGGCTGCTGCCGGGCCATTAGACATCACCCTCAATCGTCATTAAGACCTTCAAAACATACTCCGTCAATGTTGACAGCTGTCAAGCTATTCTTTCAGATATTGATACTCAAATCTGAAGAGACTACGTCAATAGTAGCAGTATAGTTGTCCTCAGATGACACTGCTCTGGTTAACTGACTTAGCTACGTCGTGGGCTTAATTAAAGTAAGAGCACTTGTGTGATACAGACACGTACAAACCAACTAATTTCCTGCTATATTTACTAACCACTGGCTATAATCCCTTATCTCCTGCCCAGTCCAGGTGTCCAGTGTGTGACCAGTTATCGCGGGAGGAAGGTAGAGTTAGTGGAGACGGCATGACTCTCCCGCCAACGTCATCTATCGTTCAATAAGGTCACCTCGGTATTATACCAATTAATTCTGCTAGGATCTTAGGGAAGTCCGGTATTGACACTAATTCTCTCAGAGACAACGGTCGTCATATCTAAGTCAACAGTCAAATCTGGGAGGTTACTGTGAAGGGAATTGATTAAACTGTTATTATACATCGCGTCTTGCTGACAGCAAAGGGGAATGGGTGTAGGGCCTCAGTGTTCTATCAGCTATTACCTCACTTCCTTGTAATCCATCTGCGAGACATCATAACATAATACTGGCAGTAACATTTTTCAGTGACACATGAACTTTATCCATCTACGCGAAATGGAAATTGTTTCGTCGAATAATCGAGATTGGCTAAATGATGACATTTCATATAATATATCAAATGGTAGAGGGCCATAGACGACGTATTTGTCAGATTGTGTATAACTGATCCAAGCCGAGATAGTACATGGGCAAAATAGAATTAAATGTGCAAATTAATATCCCTTGTTCACTTTTTATCCAATGACTATCGTCTTTGATGTTAATAATCATGGAATAATCATAATTTTCACCATCCTTGAAATAACCAGAACATCTATACAATGCGCCTCCCTAGGCACACTCATTCATTCATATACCAGCTACCCCGTAAAACATATGCCCTACCCCCATCCACTACCGAGTCTGCTTTCTCTTCACCTTTTAAGTTCATAAGCATTTTGCTGAAGGAAAAGTGACGAGGGTTTGCGAAAACCTATAAATAATAAGCACTAAGAGATAAATTGGTCAGAAGGTTTATAAATGGCAAAAGGGTATTCTATCGACGGCAAAGTCTCATATGCAGTTTGTTGGTGTACTTCAAAGAAAGCTTCGTTTCATCTTTGAAAATGAGGAAGTAATTATTAGTGACCTTTACTTCAATCTACATTCTTCAGATTATTTTAGTGTCTTGACGTGTGCCTGGCCTATCATTTGAGTAATTCCTGATAAATTAGATTGCGTCAATACAAGTGATTACGCTATGGTCGAGATCGAATCTGTTATCTTGAATTTGCCTGTGAAATAGATCTTAACTGAAGCCCAGAGACGGCCCTTGTCGTCAACGGACAAATAAACCTGCTTCCAAAGGTTACGATGGAGAACATGCCACCATTGTCTGCTTGATTAATACACCTATAAGCTCGGGCATTGCAAATAGTGGAGAGAAAATGAGAAAATGGTCCTTTATTGCGTCTTGTTAAGACTGTATCTCACGAAAACTGTGCTGACACACGCCATAGTGTCATGATAACCAATGATATCTGAAGAGTGCATGCCAGTTTATCTGTCAGCTAATATTACTATGTAGGCTGTAATGCTTAAAGTCATGAGTCATCTATGAATATAATTCCATAGCTTCATGAGTCCGTTCTTCCGGGTTGTGTGATGGCGTGATGAAATATCTTTTCGTTTGGAAATGTTGATTAAGATCACAGATGTTTCTAATTTGTCTTCAAGCTGATACTAAATAAAGAATATTCTTCCTTCGGATTATGGTGTATTCGAAATGACCAATTGTTAGATAAGGTTTCACTTTTGAAAACTATCAGTGGTAGGATGATACGTGTGCATACAAGGGTGGCTGGAAAGTTCTGAGCCTATGTACAAAAGGTTACAGTGCATAATCAACGGTTTGCATGCATTTGTAGATGTATAGTACAACACACCCGTGCCTGCAGCCTGTAGTTGTACCAGTACAAAAGTAGGCGAAACATCTTAATAGGCATTAAGGTGGTACTGTATCGTTTGTTATGATAATGCATATATTTGGCTCCCGAACTGTGAGCAAGTATCTTCAACTGCAATAGCTATATGTGCCGACTAACTACTCAGAATTACAACTGTTATATCTGCAAGTGGCACCTGAATAGTTACTGTTTCCAAAACATGTTTTCAAAGACAGTCCTAATACCCCTTTAAATGTCTTTCAACACACTCTCAAGCTCATATCAAATAGTGGGCCCTTTAGAATTACAGGACCCTTTTTCCTTAAGGCAAAATAGGATAATGTCTAACAGGGTTTTTTTCATGAAAAGAATAATCCATACAGGGACTGTTACACAATGTTCATTGACGATTTACTTTTACTTACCACTGGTTTCCAGTTGTTATTTATCGCAAACAATGTGGCATCGCTTTATTTATATGTCTTCACTATATGCCAAGTTAATGTATGGGATTGCAAACACGCATTTGTACCAGGTTACAAAAAAAAAACACGTTGAAGATTTCATTGGTGTACCCGACAGATTTTATACCCAAACCAAAAACAATATTTGAATATCTTCCATCGCATAATGTAATTCCTATGCTTCTATTGTCGCTGACGCTACATGATTATTAACTGGCCCACTCAGCTCACTCCACTCATTAGTTCATCTCCCAAATCAACGCACAACACTCACCTCGATATCAACACTATCTGACTGTATGAAACAAGGGTATCCCGGGCTTGTAGCACTAGTTGTATGATACCAGGACAACCTGAAGCAGTTATCGGGCCAGGTCAACTAAACCTGTGGCTAACTATCCTAGCGTAGCAGTCTACAGACATTATCCCACTTTTAAAGTTTAATTCCTTTGTCTGGTTCCTGCAGTCAAATGTCATCTTTAACGAGACAGGTGACCTACGAGTGATTTTCGTTCCCGCCTAATTCTAATCCTAAATCTTCCAATTTCCAAGTGATCGAAAACCTCTGACGTATATGTTGTCAAGAGGCAGTAATTGCTGTCGCTCTTTCACACGCCGTGAAGACGTTTCTCAACTGGATATAGAATAAGGTTAAGTCGGTCAAATCAAAAGTAATAAAAATGTTCTTCCTGACATTTCTTTGAAACAATCTTGTTACCATATAATATGTTGTTTGCTCAAATCCAAAAGTACACGTTCACAAGTTTTCAGGCACTGCTCTGTTTTAATAGATTTATCTTTTCCATCTGTGTTAGCTGGCATATGTTATGTACTGAACACATCTATCGATCTTTTCATCACAACTTTTCCTTCAGTTGACAGGATCGTGTGTCTGTCAGTTGGCAGTACACTGCGACATTTAAGTAGGGATTATCAGTCACTTCAGCTGCATAAGTGATCAAGACATTCAACACATAAAAAGACAGCCTTTACGCTGTACCAAGGAGGAGTGACTTTTAAAAGTAGAATTGTTGAAAAAGTAGTACACTGAGTTCAGCATTAAAATGACTGCTTTGAACTGGAAGTTAAATATATGAACGAGAGTAGAGAAGGCATCAAGACAGTGTGAGCCGAGTGCAGACAAAAGCATTCAACTGTTGAGGAATGCCTCGTCCCGATATCTCACAACCATTTCCTGATATTAACAGCTGAAGAGAGATTTGACTTGCGAAAACGTACACAAATCACTTCCAACCTAATACCTGAGTTCCCTTCAATATACGCCGAATTGGTTGCTCAAACATGTTTTTTATGAACGTTGAAGAGGATCATTATTCGTGTATCTTCCTTCCTGGTCACACATAATTTCATAACAAAAATATAGAAAAGAAAATAACTTTAAAACACTGACAGTGTCCTTACATAGAGATAATTACCTGAATTCGTAAATATCCTATGTCCTTAAATAGAGATGATATTCTCTGCAAACCTTTCGCAAGCGTATTACAGGTTTGCTGTTTCTAATATACGTTTGTATATTTGCTATACGTAAAAGTACAACGAACGAGTTTAATACTACGTGTAGTCATCGCTTTATTACATATTATGAAACATACTAGAATTATTCATCGTATTGCTTTTCCCCACTTGAGAGTGAACCGTTCTGTTTATGATGCACTGCCAAATGATTTGCAGTTTCTTTTTCACATTTACTTTAAAGACATTGTATGATCAATGGTCATGTTTGATATGAATGCATGTTCTAATTCGAGAGACGTGTATGTCTGGTCCGAGTGCAGTTTCCAGGACTCAATACTGCGGTCCTGGTAAACACCATTCTGAACTTTATTAATCCAATTGTTGGCTGCTGGTGTTTACAACTAGATCTTGTATCAGCTAGAGAAGCGTCAAATTGCGCAGTGGGAATTGCTAGAAATTGAATTAAAACAGATTACAACAGGCCTCTGAACTTGGAGCTAAACACGTGATTTAATTTGTCCATAAACCGAAAGAGATTTTAAATTATATCACCGACAATTATATTACTATCCCTAATTTCTTCTCAAGTTGGCATCAAGGTTCGGATGGCATATTCACATTGAAGCAAATACGAAATGAAACGTATGTAAATATCCACATGTCGATGCATGTTATCAGTGTTTGCACTTCATCATGTAGACCGGCTGATACAGCTCATATCCGGCCAAAATCATTGAAAACTATAGGCAAAAACAATAATTTCAGCATAATTTGTTATTGGACATTCAATGTTTGGAACTGCATTTTGCAGAGTATGTGTCTAGGAATAGGTAACATAACCTTTACATGATAATTACTTTTACTGCACTGGTTGCGTGTCAACACAATGTATTTTTTCATCAATGCATGAGCATAGAATACAATTTGGATCTGGTGACAGCATATGTTAGAAAAACATATAAGCATGTTTCTTCTATAGTTCGAAGAGGAAATTATGATTTTCGTAATTGTTTCCTTGCAGATTTGTAATGAAACGTTATCGAAAACCATTCTCTGATATCCGGCATATGCCTTTTCAACGTCCACCAATGATGTAGTCATTAAGGCTTGATGTTATGAACCAGCTAAGTCAACATCAGCAGCAACCAAGACAACACAATGTTGCCAAGACATCAAGACATGGATGCTCCAAAATAGGCTCAAGCTCAATGACGACAAAACAGAATGTATGCTCGTTGGTTCAAAGCTCAACCGGTCACGAAGTAATTTACACTCTCTTCAAGTTGGAAGCAGTCTTATTTCGCTGTCATCATCAGTGAAAGACTTAGGAGTCATCCTTGATCCTGAGCTGGATCTTGAGGAACAAGTCAATCATTTCATGCGAGTCTGTTCCCTTCAAGTGAGAAATATAGGAGCAATAAGAAATTATCTGACCAAAGAATCAACGCTAATCCTTGTTTTGTCTCTTGTAATGTCTAGATTAGACTATTGTAACAGTTTACTTGCCGGGGCTCCGCAAGTGCTAGTTTCAAAACTTCAACGGATCCAGAATAATTGTGCAAGAGTAGTTATTCTATGTCCAAAGCCATATCACACCTGTGCTTCAGAACTTGCACTGGCTACCTGTCCGTCAGAGAATTGCTTTTAAAGTTCTGTGCACCACCTATAAGTGTGTAACAGGTGCTGCTCCTCATTATCTCTGTGAGCTACTCCAGATGTACACACCAGCAAGATCTCTCAGATCTGCTTCACACAACCTCTTGTGTGTACCCAGAGTCAGAACCATCAGGTTTGGCCAAAGATCCTTTGTGTTCTATGCAGCCACGGAATGGAATAGCCTTCCCCACACTCTTAGAACTACACCATCATACTCAGCATTCAGATCAAATCTGAAAACTTATCTGTTTCAAAAAGCCTACCCTACATGCTGAAGTGTATGAAATGAACTTTTTTTCAATCCTGTGCTGTGTACTTTGAACATTGGGCGCTTCGAGCATGCATTATGCGTGGAGAAATGCGCATTACAAATGAATTATTATTATTATTATTATTATTAACAGATTAAAAATTGTATGCAGCAGAGAGGGTTCGGGTGATCCTGGCACAGTCAGGCTGGTAAGGCTCATCATCAGCTCAGGGCCCTTGCCCCCTCTACACACAGCCCAGACAGCGAATGGGACTTCTCCCAGGAAACGCTGCCTAGTCGAACCCACCAAGAACTTTCCGGAGAATATGAAGGCTCCCCAACACTGCAGCCTTCTGCATTACCCAGAGTGTCAGAAGGGCTGTACTCCCGGTGGAGAACCCAGGCACTCTCCTGATCTGCGCCAAGAGATCAGGAGGTACCAAACCAAGGGCACCGAGAACAATGGGGAGCCTGACGACAGTGTACTTGGGATGCAAGCGAGACATTTCAAAGGCGAGGTCCGCATATTTATCATGCTTTTCCTTAATCTTGCCAATCACCTGTCAAAAGGGACAGAAAATTCAATGATATAAATAAATTCATTGGCTTTATCAAAAAGGACAAGATCAGGTTTGTTAGCTGGAATTCTTCTGAGGCTGTATATGGGCCTATTCCAGAGAAGTTTGAAAGCATCATTTTCCATGACGCCCTGGACATGTTCAGGGTCGTACCATGGATGGACCTCAGAGTCAAAGCCACAGGCATGTCGGAGACGGTAGTAAAAGCAACGAGCCATGCCATCATGTCGTTTAAGATATGCTGTTTGTGCCAAGGAAGGGCATCCACTGACAAGGTGTTGGACAGTCTCTGTGAATTCATTGCAAAGTCGACATTTCATGTTAATATTCTCTTTAAGAATCACATTTAGGCGATTACGAGTGGAAGTGACTGGTCCTGAGCAGCAAAAGGAAGCCCTCAGTTTCACATTTAAGACCAGCCGACTTCATCCAGGCGAAGGAGTCGGAGGGATTGCTATTCTGTTCCACACACTGCATGTACACACGATGCAATGGCTTCTCAGAAAGCTTCTCCACAAAAGACCGACTCTGGGCAGACTTGGTGAAGGACTTCACCTGGTTTACTCCCATCGCTGTACCGTCCAGCAGTACATCGCCATCAACAAAATCAACCTCAAATTTCAGATTCTGTCCAACAACCTTGGCACGCTTAAAATAACTGTGGAATTCCTTGCTTTCATCATGAGTCTTCACATGCATCACCAGAGGATCATCTGATAAATAAATATGTGCAAAAGTACACAATAAAATTCTATCATGAAGAGCCTCCACATTAATCAAACCCCGACCTCCAGAATTGATTGGCATGTATAAACGGTTAAGAGAGGAACGAGGGTGGTGGGCTCTGTTATCAGACATGATTCTTCTGGTCAGACGGTCAAGACTCTGGATGTCTTGTTTTGTCCAATCAACTACTCCAAAGGAATAGGAGAGGACAGGCACAGCAAAAGTATTGGTGGCTTTGACCTTGTTTCGAGCATTTAGCTCTGAGCTCCAGATTTTCTTTAAACGAGATTTATACTCGGCCCGAAGTTTTTCTTGAATCTGGGCATTCTGGAGCTTGTCTCGAACTTGCATTCCAAGATAGGTGTAGGCCTGATCTTCCACAAGATGCTCAATAACTCCTCCCCCCTTGTAACCTGACCGATCCATCATTAGTTACCTTGCCACGTTTCAAATGAAGAGTATTACATTTGTCGAGTCCAAATGTCATGCCAATATCATTAGAAAAGGACTCGACAAGGAGAACCTGCTCTTTCAAATTGGAATCTCCTTTGGCAAGGAGTTCGATGTCATCCATGTAAAGGAGATGAGTAAGAGGTGTTGAGGATCTGTGCTGAGGAGGTCCGGGATGGTAACCCTCCTCTTTATTGAGCAGAAAGCTCAAAGGATTTAGAGAAAGATATTATTATTATTATTATTATTATTATTATTATTATTATTATTATGAGGGATGTTTAAAAGGTTTGATAGGAGTCTACCAGTGATGAAGTGCGTTGAGGTAGTTGGTTTCTTATTGTTTATCAACATAATCGTTTTACACACTTCTGCCAAACCATTCTGAAGTTACTGGGTCCAATTGGTGTAGACATCTTGGCATCCTGTCGGTGTAAACGTCCTCCACAGCAGGTATGGCGTCATGATCATTTGGATAATGCTTGCCACACAGCAAGACGTTGGGAACCTCGGTCATTCGTTGTAACCATGGCGACAATACATGTTTGCACAGATTCACTGTCCTGGGGGAATAACATTTCTTTAGCGTCTTGTTACCAACATAATATTATATTTAATCGCAATGATGATTGTTGCATTGTGAGGCTAAAACAGCAAAAGCTTTCTGAGCTTGTCTATAGTGTTGGATTAGTTTGGTTTTCCATGACCGGTTCAAATCAAGTACCACTGGCAATGTAAAATAACATGGAGAAAAGGATAGGTTTATACATCCATTTTGGCTATGTAAACTGCTAAGATAACTTTTCTGAGAGATATTTCTGCTCACGTCTCTTGAACCGAGCAGACGTCACTATTAATGTGACAGTGATCAGTGGTTGCAGCCTAGCGAGCAGACGTCGCGAAGGCCTTCAAAACATACTACGTTAATATTGACAGCTGTCATGCTTTCTTTCAGATATTGATACTCAGATCGGGCGAGACGATCTCAGTAGTACTAGTATAGTTGTCCTCAGATGACATGCTGCTTTTGGCGAACAGACTTAACTTCGCTGTGAGCTTAATTAAAGTAAGAGCTCTTGTGTGATATAGAAACGTACAAACTGACCAATTTCCTGCCATATTCACCAACCACTGGCTATAATCCGTTAACGCCTGCCCAGTCCAGGTGTCCAGTGTGTGACCAGTTATCGAGGGCGGAAGGTAGAGCGAGTGGAAAGGGGAGGATTCTCCTTCCAACATCATCCATCGTTCAGTAAGGTCACCTCGGTATTATTATCACTTACTCGTAATTCTGAGAGGATCTAATAAAATATTGCAGTCCGGCATTGACACTAATTCTCTCAGATACAGTAGTCGTCATATCTAAGTTAACAGTCAAATCTGAAAAGTTACAGTGAAGGGAATTAATTCACCTTTTACAACATATCGTGTTGAATTGCAAAACTGCCCATGAGAATAACATTCACATCGATAAAATATATCGACGTCAAAGTTATTCTCATGGGCAGTTTGTTGGTGGACATCAATGGAAAGCTTTGTTTGGTCATTTCTTTGGAAAATGAGGATGCAATTCGTATTGGTCTTTACTTCAATCTGCATTCTTCAGATTATTTTCGAGTTCTGGACGTGGGCTTCGCCTATCATTTTACTACTTCCTGATAAATTAGATTGCGGCAATACATGGGATTACGTTATGGTCGAGATCAAATCTGTTATCGTAACTTCGACTGTGTAATAGATTCTATCTGAAGCCAAAGACGGGCCCGTGTAGTCAACGGTCAAATATATCTGTTCCCAAAGGTCACGAAGAATATGTCACCATTGTATGCTTGATTAATAGACCAATAAACTCGGGCATTGCAAATAGTGGAGAGAAAATGAAAAATTATCATTTATTGGATCTTGTTAAGACTGTATCTCACGAGAACTGTGCTGTCAACATTGATACCATCTGTAATAACAGTCTGACGCTATGGTACAGCGCACGCCGCAGTGTCACAATAACCAATGATTACTGAAAAAAGTAATCTTCTAGTAATCATACATAATGTCATGAGTCATATATGAATTTCATAATGTCATAATTTCATGTGGCCGTTCTTCCGGGTTGTGATGACTGACTGACTGAGTTTTGTTTTACGCCGCTGTTAGCAATATTCCAGCAACATCACGGCGGGGGACACCAGAAATGGGCTTCACACATTGTACCCATGTGGGGATTCGAACCCGGGTCTTCGGCATGACGAGCCAACGCTTTAACCACTAGGCTACCCCACCGCCCCGGTTGTGTGATGAAGGGTCATTATGATCACATATTTTCTTATTTTTCTTCAATTTAACACAAACTAAAGAACATTCTTTCATCGGATTGTGGTATAATCAAAATGACAAATTGTTATAGACAAAGTCTATTTTCCCGAAAACATCAACGGTAGAATAGAAAAGTGCATACGAGGGTGGTTCTGAGGATCTGTACGAAAGGTGAACAGTGCATCCTTAACGCATTCCATTTGTAGATGTACAGTGCAATACGCCCCATGATTGCAGGCAGGAGATGTACCAAAACAAAAGTAGGCAAGGCATTTAGTAGGCAAGCATGTGGTTTGGAATCCTCTGTTATCAAAATGCATGTATATATTTGGTTACCGAACTGTTATCAAGCATCTCCAACTGCAACAACAATCTGTGACGACTATGTACTCACAATTACAGTTGTTATATCTGAATTGTAACTGTGTTCAAAACATGTTTTCAAGGATATTCAAAATAACCCTTTGTCAGCATTTTCTGAGAAAGTCTCTTTCAAGACACACCGAAGCTCATATCACATAGTAGGCCCTTTAGAATTCCATGACCTTTCTTCCTCTTAATCAGGCTCACTGACTGGTTGACACATGTCATCGTATCCAAACTGTGTAGATCGATGCTCATAATGTTGATCACTTTGTCTTGTACAAACTCGATTATTTACAGACCTGGCCATATAGCTGGACCATACTGAGTGCGGCGTTAAACATCAAACAAAATGTTCCTCGTTAGGGAACTGGTAGGTTCGGGACCAGTATAAAGTTCATCAATGGGGTGTCCATATTAAACGTCAGCATGGTTTCTCAGTCGTGCCAGTGCAGTAACCTTGGTCGCCACGCACATTAAAAGTGATAGTAGCCCACGCAGTACATGCTGCCACACACACCTCGTGGCGATATAACAGTGCAGTAATCTTGGTCGCCACGTTAAACCCAACATCATTCCTCCCCAATATTCCATATTGCAACACTAGTACTGTGTATGTATGAAGCTCTGATCAAACGCTATTGGATTTTTTATTAAACGTCAGCATGATTTCTCGGTGTGTCAGCACTTAAAAGTGGCATTCGCCAACGCAGTACAAGCTGCCACACACAAATATGCGAACGCATGACCCTCTAAAACTGCAGTAGTCATCTTGATCGCGACGCAACATCCTTTCAACCCAACTTTCCATATTGCAACACTGTATGCGTATCAAACTCTGTTCAAACACTATTGGATTCAAAATAAACACTTTTCTCAAAGTTATTTCCTCTCCCTTGACATTGTGAAATGTATGAAGGTAATATTTCCCTCTGGTGTTATTCCATAGGTGCCAATCAGGTTCGTCCTCCCTCAGGAAGTATCCTGACTTCCTGAGTAGAAATCTATATCCTGTACACGGAGTTATTATCTAACCTAGCACTTCCGAGTAATAATAATGCCATCTGAGATGCTTTTTGATGTGTGATTTCTATCGCAGTCGGTTGTCTAGACTACTGCTACCGACACTGACATAGTATTATAAGAATGTTTTCGGGAATAGAACCGTCCACGGTATTTATGTCCAGAATTGTGATGAAGCTATCATGGATGGGGTGTAAGGATAGGTTCCACGCGTATTGTATGAAGGAAAGATCAGCACCACCAAAAGGGATTCCTGTGCCCTTGAAATAAGAACATTAACACTAAACGTTTTTACTTTGACGCCTACCCGTGAAGGTCCGGGTTAGAATATTGATCTTCAGTAACCCATGCTTGTCGTAAGAGGCGACTATCTGGTTCGGGTGGTCAGGCTCGCTGACTTGGTTGACACAAGCCATCGGTTCCCTAATTGCGCAGATCGATGCTCATGTTGTTGATCACTGGATTGTCTGGCCAAGACTCGATTATGTACAGACCGCCGCCATATAGCTGGAATATTGCTGAGTGCGGCGTAAAACTACATCACTCACTCACTTTGACGGCAGCCTTGCAACATCACATGCGTGAGATAGCATCATATGTAACTTTGCTATCAGACGCTCCATCGTGCTTTCTTAAATATCTATTCGACTAATTCGACTACAATTTCTTGCCTCGTCTTTGATCTTAGATAGTCATAAAATTACAATACAAATATTCAAGCAAACTTAAACTACGATTGATAATAACTTCAAATCTACGCATGTCCATGAGAACTTTCATGTATGAGCATCTCATAAGCATGTGTTCCTGTGAATGTGGAAAGGGTTTTGTTGCTTTTAAATATATTCAGTACAGGTGTGACTGCAGATATGCCTATATGTGCAGCGTTAAACAACGAACAACAAATGGCCAAAGAATCATTTCTTGATAAAGCTCTGATGTTGTTAGGTAGGAGATTTTACACCTCTTACAACAATTAGTCGTGTAAAACCAAACTCACTCACTCACTCTGAGCCTGCTAACAAATTGTAATAAGTGCATTCGTAACACTGGGTAAAAAAAAACTGGTAAAAAAAGTCCGGAATCAAGCCTGTTTCAGCAACTCCAGCATCGTCGACAGAAGTGTATGGACCTCGGGGTGATTATGTTGGAAAACCTCAACGCATTTCATCAAAGGTAGGCTCAGTTATTTTTTTCCAAAAAATACCGCGTGATATGAAGACTTCTCTGTTTCACAATTGGTCGATGGAAGGAAGTTTTCCTGATATGAGATACTGATTTTAAATCAGGTTTTATTGCAAATGTGCAAGGAAACAAATGTCTAACTCATTACAGAACGAAATGCCAACATATGCTTTCTGGAATTCCAGTTTGTTTTCTTAGCCCAATAATTGTTGAAAATCAGTTTTGCTCACACACAACCAGTGCAGTAACTGTAATTATCATGTAAAGGTTAAACTAGCTCCACCGAGACACACTGTCAAAAGAAGAAGTTGCTAACACGGAATACCCACAAGCAATGTACGCTGAAATTGTTATTGTTTTCATCTTCAGGTTTCATTGATTTTAGCCGAATATGAGCTGTGTGGAGAGAGCAGGCGGTGGACACGATGAAGTGCGAACACTGATAACTCGGATGAACTAATTGGCGTGATTAAGCGGGCGAGAAGGACTGTGTAACGCGGCCTTGGGCATGTAGTGGTAGACACATGTGTTGAATGGTGAGAGTCCACAAGAGCTGTGAGGAGCCGTGGTGTGTTGCCGCTTGTAACTTTCAGATTCCAGATGAACATACGGACAGCTGTATCAGCGTGAAGGCAAGTCGGTGCGTTCCATCAGATTCGTGGACTTGGCTGTTCTGTGTGGTCGAATGCTTATATAAAACATACGCAGTTCGTTGAGCTCCAATGGACTTGGGGGCAGCTTGGGGCACCCTGGTAGCTCTGTAGGCCTGTTTGTAATTCAGACTATTCTGAACAGCTTAACTAACATGTGGACAGCAGTTAGAGTCGTTTACATACTAGAGAAATCTGTGTGTATCCATCATAGTACATCGGCAGCTTACAGACGGATCTGTTCGTGTGTAGGTTTAAGCTGTTATGAACATGTGTAGATTTAAAGTTGTTATCACATCATTATGTAAATATGCTTGAGGCAATACCTTACTGCTCCGGGTTAGAACATTGATCTTCAGTAACCCATGATTGTCGTAAGAGGCGACTAACGGGATCGGGTGGTCAGGCTCGCTGACTTGGTTGACACATGTCAACGGTTCCCAATTGCGCAGATCGATGTTCATACTGTTGATCACTGGATTGTCTGGTCCAGACTCGATTATTTACAGACCGCCGCCATATGGCTGGAATATTGCTGAGTGCGGCGTTAACCTAAACTCACTCACTCAATCACTCAATACCCTACTGTTGTAGGAGGCGTAAAATCTCACAAACCCAACAACATCAGAGTGTTGGTACATTGTTTAACGCCGCACATTCCAATCATGTAAGAGCTGTTAGACAACAATCGAGTCTGCACCAGAGCATCAACCAAACGAGCAAACCTTGACAACAATTCTAACCCTGATCTTAAGTCATAAGACCGCCTCCGTGGTGTAGCGGTAAGAGCGTCCGCCCGGAGAGCGGAAGGTCGTGGGTTCGATCCCCGACCGCGTCATACCAAAACACGTTAAAATATGGTACTTGGTCCCTGCCTGGCGCTCGGCATTAATGGGTACAACAAGGACTGGTCGGCTCGGAGTCAGTATAATGTGTCTGAGTGGGGTATTCATGCTTCACTGCGGCATGGTATCTCAGTGGGCTAGCACTATAAAACCAGCTTAAGTCTGGGCTAGTACAAGCAGCCGCACATACACATACACACGCATGCACGTCGTCATATGAGCGAAATATTCTCAAGTACGACGTAAAACCCAATTTCACCTCACCTTTCACCTCACCTCTTAAGTCATAAAATTTCCGGTGGTATTTGTAATTATGCATATACGAGAACTATATGAGAACTCATACCTTAAAATGCCTACAGAATTCTTTCATCTCTCCATCTGCCAAATTGTCATTTTGATTACCAGACAGGCAGACAGACATTTTATTCAGAAATAGGCCACTGGCCCAAAATACATTCATAGATATATATTTTGCATGACGTTACATGCGTTTTAAAGAAAAACATCAGATTGTTTTTTATTTTTCCCACATTATATAAAATTAGGCCTAAATCATTTCTAACATTTATGTTTGTTGAAGAACTATGTTGTGAAAGAGGATCTTTCATTTATTTATCCACAAATTTATTCCTTATATCTACGTAGGTTTTACAAAAAAGTAATTAAAACAAGCATTTCATCTTCAATTAATTTATTATATATTTTTTTAATTTTTTTTTACTTTTTTTGTGCAAAAAAGGACAAAATCTTGAATCCTAAAGGACATTGTTTTATCTACCGGTCTCAGAACCAACTTTAAAATTACCACATCTAAATCTTGTCAAACAATTTCTTAAATATGGGGCAATATCTAAACTGAGATATGTTTCAGAAATATATACATAAATATCTCCAGTATCCTGAGAAATCGAAACAAAGCCAAACCAAAATCTAAATAACATATTCTGATATGAGATGCCCATGTCGTGCGTCCAGATTCATCCAAACACTTTACCTCATCAGTGTTATTTAATGTTAATCTACAACTTGGAAAAGTTAAAAGTCTACACTAATATTTAACTGCCCTTGACACATATAGTGGAAGAGGGAATCTCCCACAGTCACCAAGAACCATATTGTTACAAGTATCTTTGCCAGCTTTTAAGAAATATTTACGTGTTTTTATCTGGATATGTTCAATGATTTTACAATACGTGACACCCCAAATTGCACAGGGTACATTTTCAGGGGTCACAGGTAATGTAGGGGGAGTAACTCTCGTCGTCTGCTTCATGTAAACAAGTCGAAGGTCAACTTCTCAAAATGGGGAAGAGAAGGAAAAGCTTGTCAGAGGAGGTCAGGAAAATCATTCTTGAGACGAATTTAGCTGGATTCAAACAGGCAGACATTGCAGATGCCGTCCAGAGGGATCAAAGCACTATTTCCACGTTTTTAAAGAGAGTTCAAGTGGAACATAATGAAGAGAACATGCCCAGACCTGGTAGGCCCCCAGTTTTCACAGAGAGGGGAGACAAGACACTTTTGAGAAATTTCAAAAACAACAGAAGAAGATCAGAAGAAGCTGAATTACAGGAAAAAATTCGTGAGGATGAAATTGACAGTAAGTGCTATGACCAGATAGAAGAAAATGTCATGGTCTAGGACATATTTTCATTGGAAAACTCAAACTAATTGGTCCAAAGTGATATTTAGTGATGAGAGTCAAATTGTTCTTGGGAAAAATAACAAAATGGCTGTTTGGAGAATGTCTGTTAAGGAGTACAGACCATATTGTGTTGGCAGCAGGTGCCCTGATTTTCAGCAAAGGGGAGGTCTATCTTCGATGATTTGGGGGTGCATTTCCTACCATGGAGCTGGTACACAGGTCCAAGTTGATGGTCACATCAACAGTGAGAAGTATGTATCTATTTTGGACGAAAATCTGTTTCCTGTCATTGGCAAACACTTCACAAATGGTGATTATCTTTTCCAAGATGACAATGCCCCATGCCATGAGTCTTGTTTTACAAAAGATTGGAAAACTACGAATGAAATCAATGTTTAAGATGGCCATCACAATCACCAGACTTGAACATCATTGAAAATTTCTGGTTGCTGATCAAAATCAGGCTACAGAAAGTTTCACACACCATCAAATCAGAGGAACTTTTTCATCAGATTATCAGGATTTGGCAGTCAATACCTCAGCATCATATTCAGGCACTATACTCATCTATTCCAAGAAGAATAAGAGCTGTGATAAATAAAGATTACATCACAGAGTATTAGTCATCCAAAGTTTATTTTAGGGGTAAGTAAACTTTAATTTCTACTTTTCTGTGACCCTCTATAAGTTTTGCCCTGAAACATGGCGGCCATTTCTGACATAATTATGGCACATCACTGTATAGTCCATACTAGCCTTATGAAACAACTTCCAGTCCTTGACCATAAAGAAATCACTTTTAATACTGTCTAAGGGGTCCACTATTCCTGAAAACAATAACTTTATTCTTATCATTATTGATCTTCATACCAGTACGTTGACAAAAATTCTCAAGACCATGAATCTTCTTTTGCAGCTGGAAAGCAGTATCAGAGACTGAGGAAACATCATCTGCAAACATGAGAGCATATAGATTAATAACATCAGGTGTAATAAATACACCACGGCCACCAAATTGCCCCATACTTTCAATAAGCTGATTAATAAAGATAATAAACAATTGAGGGCTGAGGATACAACCCTGCCCAGTACTTATACCTAAAATCAAAATAACTTCCATGAGATGTTCTGACAAAAGCCGACAACCTACCATACATTGATACAAGAATGTTACAGAAGTTACCACCAACACCTACTTTTGCCGACTTGACAGAAGAATTTTATGATTAAATGTATCAAAGGCCTTTGAAAAACCTTAAACAGACAATAAAACCTTCCTTTCTTCTTACATGAATAATTTTGATTACCGTGAGGCTCAAACTGTGAAAGCTTTCTAATCTTGACTACAGTTTTGGATTAACTGGCGTTTTCGTGGTCTTCAGTGACCGGTTCAAACTGAGTACCACAGGAGATAAAAATACAACGAAGAAACGATAAATTTATACTTCCTCTTACGTTAAGTAAACTGGCATTTCTTTAAGAGATACTTTGGGATCTGCTCACGTGTGCCTTGTCCCGAGCAGACGTCAATGTTCACGTGATATCCCCATGCGGTGGTTGCTGCCGAGCCATTAGACATCACCCTCAACCGTCATTAAGACCTTCAAAACATACTTCGTCAATGTTGACAGCTGTCAAGCTATTCTGTCCGATATTGATACTCAAATCTGAAGAGACTACGTCAATAGTAGCACTATAGTTGTCCTCAGATGACACTGCTCTGGTTAACTGACTTAGCTACGTCGTGGGCTTAATTAAAGTAAGAGCACTTGTGTGATACAGACACGTACAAACCGACTAATTTCCTGCTATATTTACTAACCACTGGCCATAATCCCTTATTTCCTGCCCAGTCCAGTTGTCCAGTGTGGGACCAGTTATCGATGGCGGAAGGTAGTGTTAGTGGAGACGGCATGACTCTCCTGCCAAACTCATCCATCGTTCAATAAGGTCACCTCGGTATTATAGCCTATTAATTCTGCTAGGATCTTAGGGAAGTCGGTTATTGACACTAATTTCCTTAAAGACAACGGTCGTCATATATAAGTCAACAGTCAAATCTGGGAAGTTACTGTGAAGGGAATCGATTAATATTTTACAATAAAATCGCGTCTGACAGCAAAGGGAAACGGGTGTAGGGCCTCAGTGTTCTTTCAGCTATTACCTCATTTCCTTGTAGTCTGCCTGCGTGACATCATAATATAATATTGTCGTAGAGGAGTGCTTTGAATGATCTAGATATATACAACCACTGGCTTTTCTTGTGCACCCGATGGCAGCACCATTTTTAGTGACGCATGAACATTATCCCTCAACGCGAAATGGAAATTGTTTCATCGAATAATCGATACTGGGTGAACGATGACATTTCATATAATATATTATATGGAAGGGGGCATTCACATAATTCTAACCATCCTTGAAATAACCAGAAAGTTAAACATCTACACAATGCGCCCCCCTAGTCACACTCATTCATTCATATACCAGCTACCCCCTAAAACATATGCCCTACCCCCATCCACTACCGTATCTTCTCTCTGTTTACCGTTTCAGTTCATAAGCATTTTGCTGAAGGGTTTGCCAAAACCTGTAAATAATAAGCACTAAGAGATAGATTAATCAGTAGCTTTTCAAATGGCAAAATGGTATTTTATCGACGTCAAAGTTAGTCTCAAGGGTAGTTTGTTGCTGGACTTCAAGGGAAGCTTCGTTTCATCTTTGAAAATGAGGATGTAATTGGTAGTGACCTTTACTTCAGTCTACATCCTCCAGATTATTTTGGTGTTCTTGACGTGCGCTAGGCCTATCATTGAAGTAATTCCTGATAAAGTAGATTGCGTCGATACAGGTGATTACGTTATGGTCGAGATCGAATCTGTTATCTTGAATTTGCCTGTGAAATAGATCTTAACTGAAGCCTAGAGACGGCCCTTGTCGTCAACGGACAAATAAACCTACTTTGAAAGGTTACGATGGAGAACATGTCACCATTGTCTGCTTGATTAATACACCTATAAGCTCGGGCATTGCAAATAAATGAGAGAAAATGAGAAAATTGGTCTTCATTGCATCTTGTTAAGACTGTGTATCACGAGAACTATGCTGTCAACATTGATGCCATCGGTAATAACGGTAATAAGTTGTTGTACAGCGCACGCCATAGTGTCATAATGGCCAATGGTTTTCATGGAAAAAATTGTCAGTTTCTAATATTTTCTTGGGGATTTGTAATCATACATAATGTCATGAGTCATATATCAATTTCATATTGTCATAATTTCATGAGGCAGTTCTTTCCGGGTTGTGTGATGGCGTGATGAAATTTCTTTTCGTTTGGAAATGTTGATTAAGATCACAGATATTTGATATTTTTCTTCATGCTGACACTAAATAAAGAATATTCTTTTGTCTCACTAATATTTAATGAAAATGGCATCTTGTCCAAATTGTTTCAAATACGGCTAATTTTTCTGAAAAATATCCACGGCTTCTTATTTGTTGTCAGTTTAACACTAGAAATTTAACACTATTTTATCGGATTATAATAGAATAGAGAGAAAATAATTGTTACAGATTATTTATATTTTCTCGAAATCATAAACGGTAGAATAGTACAGTACGTACGGGATGACTGGAAAGTGTACAGTACATACGTAACGGTTTACGTGTATTTGTAGATGTATAGTACAATACGACCCATGTCTGCAGTCTAATAGTTGTACCAATAGAAAAGTAGGCACAGCATTTTAGTAGGCATCCAAGTGGTATAGTATCCTTTGTTATGATAAAGCATATATTTGTCTACCGAGCTGTAATCAAGTATCTCCATCTACAATAGTCATCTCTGCCGACTAACTGCTCAATGTATATCTGCAGGTGGTACCTGAATAGTAAGTGTTTTTAAAATATTCTTTTCAAGGACATTCCAAATAACCCGTTTCCGCTAATTTCTGGGAAAATCTCTTTCAACATACATCCAAGCTAAAATCAAATATAAGGCCCTTTAGAATTCCAGGACCCCTTTTCCTTTTCATGTTTCTCGAATGAGCACAACAAGATAGAGTCTAACAGGTTTATGCATTGACAGAATAATCCACAGGACTGTTACACAATGTACATTGTCGTTTTACCTGGTCAAACGGCTGGTTTCATTTTGTAAACTATTGACAATGTATCATTGCTCTATTAATATGCCATCATCATATTATGTTAAGTTATTCCATGGGATTGCATACACGCATTGGTACCAATTTGCTTTGAGAGGAAAACTCGAAGAAACAAGTTTAATCTCCAAACCCTAAATTTAATATTTGAATATCTTTCATTACACAACGTTCTTACAGTGCTCTATTGTCATTGCAGCAACGTCATTATTGACTGGCCCCACGTACTATCTCTTCACTTCATTCATACATCATCTCACCTTACTCATAAGCTCGCCCTTAATCATCAGTTCAGCTATATCAACTGCTTATCTCACCTGATATCAACACTATTTCACTAAATGACACCATGTTATTCCTGTCTTGTAGACTTACCAGCAGTGAAACAATGGTATCCCTGACTTGAAGAACTAGATGTAGTGAAACTAGGATATGTCTGACTTGTTGCACTAGTTGTAATGATGGGATGTTCCCATTTCGCCTACAGTATTTTGACTTGAGGATGGCAACTCATCGATCCCTCATTCAGTGAATGGATGGCCCACATTTCCTGCTCAGTGTCGTCAAAAGAATATGTTCACTGTTTTGTTTTGTTATTTTATTAATTAAAGTGGTTTGTTGCTTAATAATGCAAATTACTGTAATAGGCTTGAGATCAAAGTCACTTTATATCTATGTTGATAAGATTTGTTGTTTTAATACAGCCCTATACTATTAAAATGGTCAAACCAACTCAACCCGACTCACAAGTTTGTTTCTCATTATTTGGGTTAGTCCATTAAACTACAGTGAACAGCATACAAATCCTATGTTCACTCAAGTGTAAATTTGTTTTGATAAGGGTGTAGGCGAAATGGGATGTAGGCGAAATGGGAACAAGCCGTAATGATGCCAGGGCAGCCTGAAGCAGTTATCAACTACAACTGTGGTTAACAATCCTAGCGTAGCAGTCAGCAGACATTTTCCCACTTTTAAAGTTTATTTCCTTTGTCTGGTTCCTGCAGTCAAATGTCATCTATAACGAGACAGATGACCTACAAACAACTGTCGTTCCCGTCCAGTTCTAATGCTATATCTACAGATGTCTGTCAAATTCCAAAATGATCGAAAGCCTCTGACGTATATGATGTCAAGGGACAGAATTGCTGTGTCACACGCCATTAAGAAGTATCTGAACTGGTGATAGATAGAATAAATGTTTAGTCAGCCCAAGCAAACGCAATCAAACTGACATTTCTGTGAAACGATCTTGTTCCTAATGCCCACATAATCTTTTATTTTTCAACTTTCAAATGTACACCTCACATATGCCTTTGCTATGTGTTAGCTGGCAGAGTTTCGGTGTTCTATTTCTACATCTGTTATGCAGTTAGAGCTATCGATCTTTTCTTTAAAAGTCAAAACTATTCCTTCAATTGACAAGATCCTGTGTCTGTCTTGAGAACAGAGCATTTTGACATGCTATTAGGTATTATCCATCATTTGAACAACACAAATGACCTTGACATAAAACGACGCCTTCCATGTTATAATTAAGGTTTACTGACTTTCAAAAATCAAATTGACGAAAACGAAGTAACTTGATTTCAACATTAAAAATGAAATAACGCATTGAACCAAAAGTGACATATAATGAACGTGACGAGATAAAGGTTGTAAGATAAGGTTGATATTTTTTCCCGACCATTTTATCTTATGAATAGCTGAGGAGATATATGGCTTGCAAAACGTACACAAACGGAGGTTGAAGCAAATCAATTCCAACCTATACCTGACTTCCCATAAATATACGTAGAAATTAATTGCCAATTTGGTTGCTTTGTTTTTCAATATTGCAGCGTATATTTCATATCGGACATACGCTTCCATGGTAAAATGTCAAACAGGATAATTAATTATGCATCTAACTTCCTTCCTGGCCCACAACAAAAATTCATAACACTAAAAGAATACATCTTCAGGACATAGTGCTAAAATAAAGATGATTAACTGATTAGTTTAATACTACATGCATTCATCGCTGTCAACATGTATTCATCGCTGTCAGGAATATAAACAATGTTTTCTCTGGCCTTTGGCGAGCGTATTATATGTTTGCTGTTTCTGATATATCACATGTTTATGATATCTACGACACGTAACCGTACAACGTACGTGTCTGACGTTACATGTTATCGCTATATAGCATACTGTGATTCATAAAATATTCAAAAGTTACAGATTGAAATTAGAAGTATTCATCAAACTGCGTCCGTACTTGAGAGTAAACGGCGCTGATTTCGATGCACTGCCAAATGTAGCTATGTTGTTCACATTTACCTCACAGAAATTATATAATCAGGACATGTTCTAATTCGAGAAGTTGACTTGCCTGGTCCGAATGTTTTACTCCGTTCGTGCTAAACACCACGGTGACTGAATGGTTTTACGCCATTAGCAATATTCCAGATATATCACGGCGGGGACATTGATGGTTCACAAATTGTACCCATGTGGGGAATCGAACCCGGGCCTTCGGCATGACGAGCGAACGCTTTCTAGGCTACCCCACCGCCCCAAACACCACGGTGAACTTTAATCATTAATAATGTACCCTCCTGGAGAAGTGTCCAATTGTGGGAATTGCTAGAAATTGGATTATTACGGAACGGAACTGTGAAACGCATCATTGAACATGTTCGTAACCCGAAAGAGGTTTTATGCAGATTATCGACAGTTAGATTAAAATCCCTGATTTCTTGTCAAGGTAACTTCACGGTTCTGATTTATTTTTTCGCATTGAAGCAACATACGAAATGAAACGTACTGAACGATTTGTTGGCTTTTTACTTCTAACGAACATGAATTGACATCGTATTTGGTTTACCGTTATAAAATCTCATGGAAAATGTTTCTTGAAAAACGTCTAAATATCCCTTTGTCTACAAATGATAATAATCTTTAACAACGATTCTATAAATCATCATCATTTTTAGTTTGGGAATAACTTCTCCAGAAATGCAAGTATTTTAATGGTAATAGTATATTATAATTTGTAAACTGAATAGTCAATACACTGGACGTCAACGTCCAAATTTCAATTTCAAATTTTTTCAGTCTTGACCAAGATGTGGGACTGGATCTCCATGGACCAACATTACAAGCTCATTGTTTCATGGGTGGTGGGGTTTGTAGAAAGACTTCCTATTAATAATATCGCCGGAATCATACAGTTAACACAGAGCAGACATTTCATTTCATTTCAAAGGCTCTTTCCCCTTGTAAGACCAGATAAATGGAGTACAGATTAAAGATTATCAACCTTCCACAAACGTTTCTACGCTTTGAAAGCCACCAAATCATCCATTTGAAAGGAGTGAGTGAGCTCTGGTTTTACGCCGCTTTAGCAATATTCCAGCAATATCACGGCGGGGAACAGCAGAAATGGGCTCTGCACACATTGTACCCATGTGGAGAATCGAACCCGGGGTCTTCGGCGTGACGAGCGAACGCTTTAACCACTATGCTACCCCACCGCCCCCCATTTGAAAGGAGATGAAAGATGAACGTTAAAATATTATTTAATTTTGTATGGCTTGTTATTGCTTATACATACCGATATGTCAGCTGATTTTACAAATCTGTTTTAAGACATGACACTTGTGAACACACTCTAGTAAATGCATATGTACTCATGTCTATCACCACGCCCAAGGCCAATTAATTCATGCTAGTTGTCGGTGTTCACACTTCATCATGTCCACCGACTGCTCTTTACGCTGCTCCATCCGGCCAAAATCAATGAAAACTCAAGACGAAAAACAACAATTTCAGCGTAGATTGCTACTGGTATTCCATGTTAGAACTGCTTCTAACAGACTATGTGTTTTTTGAGCAGTGAATGAGAATGTTTTACTCTGCTTTAGCAATATTCCAGCAATTTAATGGCGGGCAACACCAGAAATGGGTTTCACATTATTATACTAATGTAGGGAATCGAATCCAGGTCTTCAGCGTGACGAACGAACGCTTTAACCATTAGGCTACCCCACAGTCCCCGGGTGGTCACTGATGCATCGCGAGCATTTATACCAACAGAAGAAGTAACACCTTGCTTCAAACAATGAAAATGCAAGTGGCTCAATAAAGACGACGTTACTCAATGTTATACGGAATCGAACCCAGGTCTTCGGCGTGAAGAGCGAATGCCCCATGTCTTGGAATATGTAGCATAACATTTAGATGATAATTACCTTTTACTATACTGGTTGCGTTTCAATAAAAGGCATTTTTCATCAGTGCGTGAACATTGGGTTCTAGTGAAAGAACATATCAGGATTATCCAGCCTCATGTAAGAAATCGTCGAGCTCTTGATTGGTTCACGTGACTCTGATAAAATACTCATGTACACCCGTAACGATCCGCGAGCAGGGAGTACAAAAAGTCACGCCTCGGTGACCACGCGAAGATAGAAAAGTGTGCATCGCCAAGCTGCCTTTAGTAACGTAAGCGCTGCTTTGAGGTCAATGGATCAGCTAAGTTGTCAAACATGGCATCTCACATAAATAAAAACAAGTCGATTCGATGCGTATTGTTTCTTTTGATTTAGTAAAAACATTCGGTTAGATAAATGCGTTATCACATCGTAAAGTCTGAGTTATTGGTGTTATTTCCAGTCCCTCGTAAGGTAATACAACCTTTACTCGGGACTACTGATAAAACCCTCGTATTGTAATACAACCTTTATCTCGGACTGATAAAACCCCTGCATTTCCCTCGATGATGATGTGGATAACTTATAATAACGTACTAAACATTTTTCGGAGAGAAAATGATGATTTTCGCCATTTTGTTTCCTTCTTCTTGCAGCTTTATAATGAAATCTGATCTAAAAATCAGTGTCTGATATCGGTATATTTCCTTTGACACCAACCTGTAATACAGAAATGAAAGCTTGTCAATGATATTACGACGGGTGTTTTGAAAGGTTCTGACACTAACTATCCAACGATAAAGTGCGATTAGGTAGTTGCATTTGGTTTCCATTCCTTTTTCAACATAATCGCTACTGTTATTTGTGTCGAGCTCAAATTCAAACGTACATGCTGGCATATTTTCAGCTTTTGCTATCTCTGTCAGAGTGAGTGAGTTAAGATTTAAAGTCAGATTAGTGACTATTAACAAGTTATGATGTCATAATAAATCATTTTAAAACCTGTTTCGGCGAAGGACAGTAAAAATAACTAGAATATCACAGATATAATTGTCAAACTAGTATGTAAATCTAAAATACCTTAACTATGAAAGACAATACAATATAAAAAGTTGCTATAGATCGCCAACAACTGAAGGTAGATCACCATCAATATATATCTCATGTCAGAATATAGCCGATTGTTTCCCCATCTGCACATTGCAGTCTTATAACAGCCGTCGAGTCTGGCACCATTGCATCAACCAAAGAGAGCAATTGCAAGTCTGACAACGATAATAACCTCCAGATATTCACACTTCAAATCAGAACGTAACGTGTCATCATGCTATATACGCAGGAATAGTACTAAACCTGAAAACCGATGCAGTAAAGAACAAGAAGGCATACATGTAATTCTTTTCGTGCGGACATTGCAATTGTATTGCATGAAATTCATCTCTCCTTTGGAGGGCGTTTTCTAACATTCCAGACATTTAATTGCAACTATTAATCAGTAACTTAGGCCTATCCGTAGTCACTTAACATTTACTGATGACATCCCTGAAATAAGACGTGGGTAATATAAAATTGTGATTTTGATTAAATCTGATAAGATGATTCTATATGCGCGCCGTAGGCAAAGCCAAATAAAAAGATCATATAAATTTGAAGAACTTTTGAGATTATGGATCTAGGACCATTGTTCAGCTTTCCAGCTATATGTTGACTAAATGCTATCAAATACATACATCATGTTCCTCAGCCCGAAGGAAAATTATTTTCATGTCTGTTGAAATATTCGTGGCTTTGGATTATCTGAATCGCCAGTATTTGGAAAATACCAACACTGTCTCTTGACAAGAAGCCAACATGACGTACAGGAAGACAAAGGGCTGAACCAGTCGCTGCCCAGTCGGTCTTCACAATAGTGAATAGGCAACGCATTCAGAAATTATCAGAAACCATACAGTGGCTCTACAATATATTCTTGCTTTTAGTTGTCTCATTCTGTGTTTGGTTTGTCCCATTCTTGTTTAGTGTCTCATTTTTTGTTCTAAGTGTCTCAATTTTGGTTTCTAGTTGTCTCATTTTTGTTTAGTTGTCCCATTTTTGCATTTAGTTGTCCCATTTTGTTTAGTTGTCCCATATCTTTGTCTCATTTTCTCACTTTAATTAGTGTCTCCATTTTTGTTTCGTTGTTCCCATTTTTGTTTAGTAACTTCCATTTTGCTTCTGTCTCATTTTCATTTTAGTGGGTTCCATTTTGTTTAGTTGTCCCCAAATTTAACATATTTGATTTAGAGCATTTCAATGCCACGATTACCAAAAAATTTGGACACAATACCCTGAAATGGGGACATAATTTGACATGAACCGTCTCCTTAAACTGGCGTTCCCGGAATGGAATTAATTAGTTAACATGGTGACCGAGGGTGTGTTCAATGACAGGTTATAAAATTGAGGCATAGTTCCTCATACATTCATGTTTGTTTTAAGGCAACCATTATCAAATTCAGATAAATTCAGTTTAATAGCTGACAGATAGTTTCATATTTCATTGGTTTCCCGTAGATTTAATTCTCGATTCATCCCGCTTGTCTTGTGAATATGTTTTGTCTTTGTCAATACATACATGTTTAACAACGGTCGTCTTCCGCGCAGCTACCTTTTCGCCTGAATGTGTCTCTCCAGTTATGAATTGTGACAACAGAGGTAATATTTGACGGCAAGGAAGTCATTAATACCTCTCCATCTTGTCCAGCAGCAAGCATGATAACAAGAGAGTAGAGTTAGTTGTAAAGGTTGCGATAGAAAAAACATTTGACATCCTTTACAGAGCAAATTCTCCTCAAAGTGATTTTTGTACGATGGAGTAGATCAGGACCTGCAGCTGAGACTAGCATCTTATGTAATATGATGGGAATTGTTTTGTCGGTCATAACAGACACACTGATCCTACAGTCAATACGAAAGTTTGGCGTAGCCCTACTCTGATTCCTGACGCCACATCAAGGCAGATTTCCAACAGACGTGGAGAGAGACATCATATTCCGAGATCATGAATGTTTGCCAGAGGTACTTGAAGCCACTGACAGGGGTTTTACCTATCCCACTGAAATCCTAATTTGTCACCACTATACACAGCATAGGTCCCTACTTTTAAATTCAAATAATTGCTTCATGTGCTTGTCAAAACATGTAATCATGGAAATGCTTCAGAGACAAATTTATCTCCAATGACAAAGGACCTTCCGCTCTTTGTACCTGGATCGCAGGAATTCACGCCCTGTTAGAGAAGAATCAGAAAAAAAGCTTATTGATACTTGCGTGTAGTGAAGTGGAACTATTTTGTTAAGTTTTTTTGTGAAATAATTACTCTCCACCCTTTCAAGAAACTAACATTTTCTATCGATCCACCAAAACGATTCCAAAATGAATTATAATGAATATATTTTATTTGTATCCACTACATCTCAGAAGCATCTTTGGAATGTAGCTGACATAAGCACCGCCACATTCATTCCTATTTTATCATGAACCACCTTTTGTCCGTAGAGATGGGCATATGGAGGCTACAAACAATAAAAATCCCTGATTTAGCAGTCTCTAAAGGGAACGCCTATTTTATAGGCGAGCCTCAGAGCACTATGATTTGTTCGTATGATCACCGACGGTAATGATGAATCCAGGGGTAGAATAGGCCCTTCAACTAGCCATTCTTGTCAAGTAAAAGGCGGCTATGCTTGTCGTAAAAGGCGACTAACGGGATCAATTTAGTCCAGAACAACGGACTTGGTTGACATTACGTCATCAGTTTCCAACTGAGTAGATCGATACTCCTTAGCTGTTGATCAGTGGATTGTCTCATGCAGACTCGATTGAAGTGATTACAGACCACCCGCCCGCTATAAGCTGGAATATTGGTTTATGCCGCGGCGTAAAACTTAAACTCCCTCACTCACATCATATGATCACCAAGTTCCTCATAGGCCAACATTCATCAAAACTCATCCTCCTTCCGTAAACTGTTACTTAAAACATCCCAGGATTAACACAGGTTAGCCGTAAGGACCGCATGATGCACTATCATCATGTTCACTTGGTAACTGGAGAAATGTTTCCTGCATTCATTTGTTAATAAGCTAGGAGCACTTGGAGACTGGAGTGATAATATGGCTACAGTATCCTCATTAACAGTCATTTTAAGTCAACTGGAATTGGAATCTCTTTGGTTTGCCTTATTGACTTTTATTTAGAAATGGAAAGCAGCTTATGGACAACGGAAGGGGCGTTCTCTTCCAAGGAGTTACTCCTGTCATATCTTCCTGCGTAGGAGATGCTGTGGGAATGGCTACAATAAGGAAGAAAAAGAATGCGGAAGGGACAGGGTAGTGAGCAATAGGATTTAGGCGACATTTTATATTTCTTTTCTTTCTTTCTGTAATTTCGGCCGCCGATCCAAAATATAAATGCATTTTGTTTTCTTCCGCCGACTCGAACTCAGGGTCTACCGACTGCTCGTTTCAATTGCTTCCTTCCCGTGTCAGAGCTTTGGATGGAGACTGTAGGTGCATGGACAAGTGAAACTTCACAGTAGGGCTAAGCGCTGGGGTATTAATATCCAGTAAAACATGTAAGGTCTCGAGGGAGGAATGTCCTGTTCTCTCCATGTTAGTATATTTTTCCCTCTCACAAAATTTATTGCACCGCAAACCTAATTATATTGGCCATATGACCTGTATGAATGTTTTAGGACAGGGAAAAAACTCTGGTCTCCTCAAGATCTGTTTTCAGAAAAATGTCCAAACTAATGCATCATACATCAGTAATCAGAGATACATAATTGCGGATTTGTTATGTTGCGATGTAATGACAACAATTCCACAGACAGACATTTTTTTTTAATAATGTTGGCTATTGGTCCATAATACAAGCATAATGCAAATATAAACTAATGCATACATGCTGGATATAGAGGTGAAGATTGAAATTCAAGATTAATTATTTTATAATGGTGGGTTTACTTTTAGTTTTGATACAGCGGAGAGGATATACTTGATGTTTCATATAATTAATGGTGTTACAGGTAATTAACGTTTTATATAGATTAACTGTTGTTACAGGTAATTAAACGCACAAAAGTTTCCATTGTTGAGGGTGGGTCTGCTGAGTTGTAGAAACACTCCTTCTTATTTTCAGAATATTTGGCTACAGATAAGTAGGACATGGAGTTTCGTCTTCAACATAGTTTAGCTAACAGAGTAGGCAAATAGTTTACAAACCAACAGGAATGGGGTAGCATAGATTTAGGCCAACAGAGTGGCAGCATAGTTTAGGCCAAACAAGGTGCTTGCAGTTAGAGGCCATCTTAGAGGATACAATGAAATTGACTGAATGGGTGTAAGTCAATGAGAATATGACATTCGTAGGTAGCGTGAGAAATGGATTTGTTCGGTTCTTGCTAAATTCCACTCGATGCAGCTAGAAGTGATATCTGACAAACAATATCTCATGTCCTGAAGGAATATCCACACAGTTGTAATGTAACATCTGCAAGTATATTTGAGTATCGGCATTGTGACTTCAGCCCGAGGCCAAACGATGATGTGCAGAGAGCATGAGCGTGGTCTCCAGTTCACGCTCAATCAGTCCCCCATCCTATCAGACTCAGGTTATGTTTAAAGAATTCTCCCGTCAATGTTGTAATAGAAGTGACTGGACGATTTTCAAGGAACATCATAGGAGCAGCTTTATTATTCCTTCAATGTCGTTTTTAGTGTGATATTTTCTTTTTTTAGACTGAGTTTTTCTGTTTCTATTTATCAGGCGAGAATATTGATTTCAAACCCATTTCGAATTTTGGGGCCACCGCATTCAAGGTGGGTACGGCTGTAGAAAGATATATAGGGCCTTAAGATGCTATCATAATAGTAGTTATTCCTAAAGTCTCGTTTCCAAAGGATAAAATTGGATTTACCTCGCCAACTGAAATAGTAATGAGTTTTAATCCTCAATCTCCATATTCACTCCACTTCATATTTATTTATCTATTAGCAGAAGCTCCTGCATAGAAACAAGAGAGCGTTTATTCCAGTTACGTTCGATCGACTCTTCAGTGTATTCACCCAAAGGCCTTTGAATGACATTCTAGGTAACAAGTTAGGATCTCAATTTCTTTATTTTATTCCACACTATATTGTATTTCTAGAAAAAGGAAATTGATATCCATATTCCCCATTCTCAACATCTAGCTGGAAAGATCACGAAATCCTACATGCATGCATGTAAGGAATGAAATAACAGATCTGGTGGTTTTGACTGCCAGAATGAAGCTGAGTTTCTACTCGATTATTTTGAGAACGTGAACATCCATCATCTAGTCCATCAGGAATTAGAAGTCGTGACAGTTGGTTGCTTACATTTTGTCCGTGATTTCCTTTCTGAACAAGATGCTTACGACTGTCGCACCCAACATAAAAAGGTTCGCCATTGTTATGTAAAAGAAGGTTTTTCTTCTACAATGGGGAAATCCAACGCGTGTATTTACGGGATCGGATAAAGAATAAATGCCGCTACATCAAGCCAGCTTGCTTCAAATAGTTTTACATTTCCTATTCATACTTACTTAGTTGATAGATGGAGTTTAGCGAAGACCCTAGCTAGTTTCAAATCATATCGAAGATATTCACCCTGGAATCCTAATAATAACGACTGATAAAGCATAAACCAAGACGTACATGCTTAAAGTGTCAGGAGATACATCGCGACCGTATTTCTAGGCGAAGGTGTCGCCCTAAAGGTCCCATATCCAAACATTGATACAGATATTTGCTTGGACAGCCTTGGCGTATGCAACAGTTTATTCAAGGGGAATATAGTTTGATATAAGACTCTCACAATGTGGCAGCTTAGGCATATCATTTAAAAGTATTTAAAATCTTTAAATTCCGTATCAGGAATAGAATATGCACCGACATGACATAAAGTAAATTAAAGGGCAACAAACGTATTATACATCTTACTACATATTCTCTACAGTACAAAGCTCCAATACAGTCATGAATCATATCTTGGCTGCATGTCCTCGTTAACGATCGCATCTTTGCACCACCAAAGCCAATTAGGTTCCCTTGATCAGATTTTATTCACCCACTTAAAGCTGTTATTATTTTAATGTAATGCCAATTCTAATTTGATTTTCTTCTGCATCTAACCAGATTTTCAAAAGATCAAAAGAAATCCTTTCTCTTATTTCTGTATCGCGGCCGTAAAATCACCTGTTGCTGTAAGCAATATACTTAAGTGTAATGGTGGAGCACGTGCTGGCCGCAAAATGAGTACTGGGGAGATTAAATGGAAGTTTTATCAAGAGACCACAGTGTTTACTTTCCACATTCATCAGGGAACAGCATTCTACTGGAACAAATACACAGAAAGTGGCTTAAGGAATTAAATAAATCGATCCAAAATACAGGGCGGCTTTGAAGCCGAGTTAGATTTTCATCCTCAAGTTCGTGGGATTCAGCCCATGTAAAATACATGCCTGAAGGGATAATGTGGTAATCGGCAAAACGTCAGCAATACATTATTATTTTTGAGAAATGCACAATTACTCTTTAGAAGCAAGGAGTTAGAGTCTTCCTATCAGTAACTTTATAAAACAGGTGAATGTCTTGACATCACTGCGAGACGCATGTATCTATATATTTAATGTCTGGGGAAATAAGAAACATAAGGTGAAATTTGTTGTTATTGAAACTGTTTTCAGAATGTTTTTCCCTAATGGCTAGTTTTGCAAAGTTTGTAAACTTAGAATGTAAAGTATTTCATGAGAAACTGAGAGAAAGAGGCAAAGCTAGGAGAATGAGTGAGTGTTTAGTTACATAGTTCTAAGAAATGCTCTGATAGGGAAGACCAGAAATCGGCTTTAACCTATTGAACCCATGTGGAGAATTTAATCCGGGCCTTCAGCGTGACGAGCGAACACTTAACCACAATAAGGCTACTCCCACCGTCTACGACGGTTAGTAAGAGAAACTGGCCTTGTCACGGCGAAGAATACGTTGACACCAGTGAAGAGTAATCTGACAGTATTTTGCGCATGAGTCATTATGAAAAAGAGTCGTATGAAAGAGAAAGAGAAAAGCCGTGATACAAAGAGGCCAGGCACAACGACACAAGTAAATGGGAGTAGGATCAATAGAAAGTAATGGTCAAAGGAAACGAGCAATGATAGAAACCAGGGAAACAGATGTAAAAACATCTACTGCAATAATGTAATAAGCAATAAAATAACATCAAAACACGTGGAGGTGACAACGTGTTGCATGGTATGGACACACACTTCGTCATTAATAGAGTCCCACAACGAGAATATATCTAAACCAGTCAACACTTCAAACATATATATGTTGAGATTACTGTAACCCGTGAAGATCCGGGTTAAGAAATGATCTTCAGTAACCCGTGCTTTGTCATAAGAGGTGACGGCGTGGATCGGGTGGTCAGGTTCGCTGACGTGGTTGGCTTTATTTCATCGTATCCCAATTGCGTAGATCGATGTTCATGCTGATGATTACTGCATTATCTGGCCCCAGACTCGATTATTTACAGACAGCCGCCATAGCTGGAATATTGCTGAGTGCGGCTTAAACTAACTCCTTACTCACTCTTTCAGCTATGCTTGGATTTCATCGCGGGACATCTAACGCAATGCTATCATCGGGAAATATTTTTGTATGAGGTAGACATCCTCCAAAGTTTCAAAAGAATATTGCTGAGTGCGTAAAACTAAGTTCACTCACTCATGAGTGATAATGTAACGCCAAAGGTGTGTTTGAAGTGGCTTAATATGTGCATGACGGAAATGAGACTTTAATCTGGATCACAGGCAATGGCTGATATGTTGTGATCGATGATGCTTTTAATCAGGCTTCCTTTTTCTGAGACTTCTATCTTTAAAAACATAGTTTAAACACTTAGCAATTGGCCTCTTTGAATTACCCTGTTAGTGTGATGACGGCTGTTTGTTGAGAGACTCAACTCGGCAAAAATGGGTTGGAGATAACCTAGACTGTGTTCCCACCTCAGTGCTTTACATTATCCGATGATCCCTTGAACTGTAAATAGTTACAGACGTGATGGTCGTATCCCCGTTAGGGTCTCTACTAATGTGTCAGCCATGTGGCGGTTCACTTCAAAGGT